>NW_027325584.1:0-42366 GCF_036924035.1 Leuresthes tenuis | reverse complement strand
TGGCTAAAGTGTAGCATCCCTGCATGCCCCACACTGTGCATACTGGGTGACTTAGACAACATCAACATGGAAATTAACTCAGCACACATGGTTGTCACAGTGTTATGTATCGCAAAGAAAACTATTCTCATGAACTGGAAAGCGAAGAACAATCTGTGTATTAACCAGTTTAGAAATTTTCTTTTAGATTATATTAGCATGGAAACAATGTCTGCCTCCTCAAAACATCAATTGGCTGAATTTCATTCTCTCTGGTCCCCTCTGATTAGTTTTATCACATAGTGGTGGTGGTGGGTTGCTGGGTGATGGTGGGTCTCAGGCCCGGGCTGCTGCGACTGGTGTGACCGGGTGGTTTGTTTGTTTGTTTTTTGATGTTGTTTGTTTGTTTTTTGTAGAGGTCCTCCTGGGTGGGGTTGGGTTGAGTGGGGTGGGATGGGTACCTTCTGGGGGTACAGTAGCTCCCGGAATATGGTCGCTGCAGGCCCCGAGCCTGGTGGACATCAGGCCCTCCTGCCCATTGTTGGCTCCCAGGTAGCGGGGATGCCTATTGCAGCCAGTCCCTGGCTGCCCTCTCTGGGGGAGAGTAGCTCCCCCGTTATATATCCCCATACCCCTCTCCCTTCTGGCTCCTGTACACAGCACACACTCACACATGAAGGGTTTTGGGGGCGTGTGTGTTCGGTGGGGTGCAGTGGATGGGGCCACGTAGGTGGTCCCCTTTGGTTGCACCCTGCAGTTCCCTGCCCCTGTTTTAATTACACCTTAGACATTAGTACTTATCAAACACACTCACACACACACATTAGGTCTTGGGGGGTGGATTGTGGCCCTGTACGCTTATACACTCATAACTAAGCACGGTTATCATGTAGGTCCTGTGCCATGGGTGTTGCATGTTCTCACACACACACACACACATTCATTAGTCCAGTAGCATGGTCACTAAGCAGATGATGTATTATCATGTCGTCTCAGGTCATCTATATCCACAGCTGTGTTGTATGCGATTGCCGCTTCTTGTGCTTGTTTTTGTTTGTTTGTGTGTTTGTTTTTTCTCTGCTTGTCTGCTTTCAGGTGCTCCTGGTGGCGCTAAGGCTGGATTCCCCTCATAGGCCATGGATTGTTGTCTGTTTTGTTTTTTACAGGTGTAGCAGCTGGTTGTCTGGTTTTTGTTTCTATTTTTGTTCTGTTTCCTCTTCTTTCCTCTTCTTCTTTCCTTGTCCCCCGGTCCGGTTCAGTTCAGTTCATGTCATATATTGTAAACAGAAATAAATAAATGGGCATCAAGGGGAGCTTTACATTTATAAAACTTCCCTTGGCAAAACAAATCTGTTTGGCATCAAAGGTATTCAGACTACAATTCTTCTGACATAATGCTGAACAGGACAAGGGGAAAAAAAAGTAAAGAAGACAGTTCTGCCGAAAGCCAGGGATAGACCTGTTCTAAGTTCTATACTTTTTAAAAGGGGCGTGTTTATCAACTATGGAATTAGAAGATTTACAAAAATGGTCAAGTGCTAGATCTTCATCTGGGATTTTAACAGTGTCATATAACTATTCAACAGATCAGTTAAAAAAAAGCCTGCTCATGGAGATGTTTCAGGATCTGGATACCAAGCGTGGACCTAATGTTTTCATTTTTGCAATTCTGATACAGGCTATTGAGCAGTGATAACTAACACCAAGTTCAGATACTGCGGATTTTCTACCTTTGATTTGTTAAGATTGAGCCAATCAGGGACAACCATGAAGGATCTCTTTGGTTTTGTAGGATCAGTAATTACCTGAGAAAGGTTGATATTGGTACACACCTTTTTTAAATGATCAGAGGCAGAGTTCAACTTGTTTAAATTAAAATTGCCACACAGAGATTGGGTTTAGGCCACATGCACACAGAATGACATAAACAAATATAAGAAATATTAAACATTTACACATAGATTTTTGAATACATGTAGAGGAATGATACTTTGAAATGTGCTCATTGCGGAGTTATGATCAGTTGAGTAATGAAGGTTGAACTATTCTAGGAAAGAGGTTCTATTCCCAGCATCATGATGGACACTCCTGATATAGAAGGTTTCGCTAACGCATTGGAATTGTTTTACTATTTTCATATGCATGTGCAATGAAGAATTGCTTGCTGCTGATAAATGCAAAGAAGAACAGCTTACACATAGATGCTCACATATAGGCTGCTGAATGCAATGAAGACCTGCTTATCAAGTAAAGTTCAATGTCAATGTGTAATATTCAATTAGGATTTGCAAAACAGTGAAGTTAAACAATGAATGGGTCCATAGTCGGTATGAGAAGACTACAGGAATATTTACCTGGGTGTACGTTCAAACAGAGATGAGAAAATTGCGATAAATAATTGTTTGTTTGTTTGTTAGTATGTATAGGAATGTTATGTGTATAAACTGTGTTGAGTTACTCAGTAGTGTCTCAGTGAAACAACCGACGGGGGAAGCCTTGCGGTGATAACAAAAGCAGTGTTTTACTGATCAGTCAAGTTGCTCCAGTGTACTCCATACAAACTGGTTGGCTACTGAAGGGATAGAAAATGGGGAATACTTGTTTTAAAGCAAACAAGGAATTAGATGGGAAAAATACATGTTTTAACGGGACCCAGACAATATTAAATACTCAGACAGATGGGAGAAGAAGTGTAGTTTTGTAGGAAATCACAAAATTATTACATAGAATTAGTGAAATCAATTGAAGAATGCCTTTCTGAAGAGCTGTTTACCACAGATGAGCAGCTTTGCGACCAAGCACAATGTAGATCGCTTTACTGCCAAAATGATCTAATTTAATGGATTGGTTTAGACATGCATAACAGCATTTTAAGAACAAAGAGAGAAACAAAAAGGGACAACGCTTCATGGTGGAAGGTGATGTATAAATAACTGTGTATATGATGAAGGGGGTGGCAACACCCATTCCGAAATCCCGCCATTCCGACATCCCGCTATTCCGACATCCCACCATTCCAACATACCACCATTCGGACAAACCACCATTCCGACATGCAAACGTCCCACCATTCCGACATCCCACCATTGCGACATCCCGCTATTCTGACGTTCAAATGTCCCACCATTCCGACAAGGCTTTCCGTATAAGGAAATGTGTGTTACTCAACAGGTGAGTCCCTTCTTTCTGTTCATGCAATTTATATGTTTAACACATGTTTATAGACAAGCGTTATTAAAAACACAAAGTCTCGGCAACTGGAGGAGGAGAAGCAGTCCGCGGTGGTTTTCAATCACACACTCCAATGCCACTTGTTTCAACTTCCGAAAATTTAATCCAGGAAAAAAAGGCTTACAAACATGGACCAAAACGGCTCCATAACACGCACAAGAATCCAAAAGAAACGAAAGTTAACTAAAAGAAAGCAAATAAACAGTATGAAGTGGTCAAAATTGGTTTTACGCATGCCTATGTGCGTCTGGCACATGCGTCTTCGGGCTCTCCCACGTTGGTTTGTGGATGAAAGCTATATGTTCAGCTGTAATGTCATGTAAAAACAATCTCTACATGACATTTAGTCCCAGGTGTGACCAGTTAGGTCCTTAAGATATCAACAGGCTGTATAAAGCTACAACCGTTGCGGCTGTGTGTTTGTGCCAAATGCGCAAAACCCATCCGCGCTTCCCAAAATTGGAGTGAGTACTCATAAATCACGTGAATAACATGAATAAACGTTTTTACTGCATTTTGTTGTGTTTTATACGTTCTATGCTGTCATTTCTATCTTCTCCTATTGGCAAGGCAAGGCAGAGTGCTCGCAACTGTGTCCTGTGCAGTAGCCGTGATATCTGTAATTGCAATTATTACTTTTGCATATGATGACAGCGTGCAAAAGACGCATGGGCTCTGTGGAGAGCTCCGCTCCAGCTGGCTGCTGTGACAGCTCACTGACACTGTATTTCTGCTTAATCAGTTTCAGTCTCGCCAGAGTTACATTAATATCTGTATTTTTACATTTGAAATTCAGGGGATTTTGATAATAGATTATTAAAGTTTGTTTGCGAGGCTGTGGCCTCTGCATGTGCAAAGCTTGTGCGCCAAACTTTAGGGCGTATTTGCGCCGGCATATCATTAGTGCAAAATGTTTTGGGTAAAAAATAGGCTATTAAAAGGAACTGTCGGAATGGCGGTATGTTAAAAAAAAAAAAAAACATACCGCCATTCCGACCATAGGAGGAAAAAAGTGTCGGAATGGTGGGACGTTTGATAAAAAATTAAGTGTCGCCATTCCGACAATTGGAGACCCATGTCGGAATGGCGAGATGTCGGAATGGCAGCATGTAACCATGATGAAGGAGAGACCATTTGAGCAGCACAGCCATTTCGCAGCATAGGGACAGCAGTCCAAGTTACAGGATCTCCCACGTGGTATCACCTGTCACATTGTGTCAAGGCATCAAAAGAAGAAAAAATCACCAAACTCAAGGACAAAAAGACAAAGACTCCGGTGAACGAAGACAGAGGACTGACAAACCAGAAATACAAAAAGATTCTCGATATCAAGATCCAGAAGAAGAGGCTAACAATGCCACGAACACTTACGATGCTGGGAATGATGCCAGCAATGAACAGAGAAGAAGATTCAGTGTCATCAATCTGCATTACTTGCCTCTAATGAGGGGGTGAATATAGAATCCTCAACGATTACAACGTCTCTGGGAACTGTGACAACAACAAGGTTTAAACCATTTTGATATATATTGTAACCTATTGTCTAAGGAATAGTGCCGAAAATGAGGTAAATCTAATCCACCACTGTCCTTGGTCTTCTGTAGGGTTTTTAAACTAATACGTGGTGGTTTGTTTTTCCACAGAAATTTGGAGATGCATGAATCTAGTGACTTAAACCAAGTAGCAGATGGTTTTATGGGGATCATTGAGAACAAATAGTTAACTTTTGGTAGTATCATCATTTTAATGGATGTAACTCTCCCCATAAGTGATATAGGTAAGGACTTCCAACGAGAGATCGTCCTCTACTGTCTTTAATAATTGCACATAATTTAGCTTTGTTAGCTCTGAGAGCCTGGAGGAAATGTTTATGCCTAAATATCTAATATTTCCTGACTGTAAAGTGATCGCAGGTATATTATGGACCCTACAGTTAATGGGCAGAACTGTGGTCTTAGACCAGTTGATAGAGTAGTCAGAAAGTGCTGAGAATTTATTTATGAGTGTGATCGTGTGACTGAGAGACGTCTGTGAGTTCTGAAGGAAAAGTAATACATCATCAGCATAAAGACTTATTTTATGCTCAATATTTTGGGATTAATTACTCACAAACGGGTAAGAAAAGGTAGTATTGCCAGACCATACATGATCAAAACAGGGAGCGGAGGTTTTTCAGCTGCAAGGTGTGAATGTCTGACTATAGTTTGTAAAAAGCGGGTAAGATAAGGTGCGAATGCCCGACAATGTATGATCAAAAGAGTGAGCGGAGGTTTTCGGCTGCAAGAAGGTCTGAATGTCCACCCAAAATTCCTGAAAAATGGGTAAAAAAAGGGTGCGAATGCCAAACCATACATCATCAAAAGCAGGAGTGGATGTGTTCGGCTACAAGAAGATTTGAATGTCCAGCAATAATTGCTTTAAAACATGAAAGAAAATTTTCGAATATCAAACCGCACATGATCATAAGCGGGAGAGGAGTTGTTCAGCTGCAAGAAGGTGTGAATGTCCACCCATAATTACTGAAAAATGGGTAAGAAAAGGTGAAAATGCCCAACCATAAATCATCAAAAGCAGGAGTGGATGTGTTCGGCTACAGGAAGGTTTGAATGTCCGACCATAGTTTGTAAAAAGCGGGTAAGAAAAGGTTCGAATGCCCGAACATAGACCATCAAAAGAGGGAGCGGAGGTGTTCCGCTGTAAGAAGGTGTAAATGTCCGACCATAGTTGGTAAAAAGCAGTTAAGAAAAGGTTCGAATATCCAACCAAACATAATCAAAAGCGGGAGCAGAGCTGTTCGACTGCAAGTAGGTGTGAATGTCAGATCATAATTTGCAAAAAGCTGATGAGAAAGGGTGAGAATGCCCGGCTATACACCATCAAATGCGGGAGCGGAAGTGTTCGGCTGTGAGTAGGTGTGAATGTCCAACCATAATTGCTGAAAAATGTGTTAGAAGAGACTAGAATGCCGGACAATACATCATCAAATGCGGGAGCGGAGTTGTTCGGCTGTGAGTAGGTGTGAATCTCCGAGCATAGTTTGTAAAAAGGGGGTAAGAATAGTTTCGAATGCCCGAACATACACTATCCAAACAGGGAGCTGAGGTGGCTCAGCTGCAAGGTGTGAATGTCTGACTATAGTTTGTAAATAAGGTGCGAATGCCCAACAATGTATAATCAAAAGAGGGAGCGGAGGTTTTCGGCTACAAGAAGGTTTGAATGTCCGACCATAGTTTGTAAAAAGCGGGTAAGAAAAAGTTAAAATGCCTGACTATACACCATCAAAAGCGGGAGCAGAGGTGTTCCGCTGTAAGACGGTGTGAATGTCCGACCATATTTGGTAAAAAGCGGGTAAGAAAAGGTTAAAATACCCGACTGTACACAATCAATAGCGGGAGAGGAGGTGTTCAGCTGCAAGAAGGTGTGAATGTCCACCCATAATTCCTGAAAAATGGGTAAGAAAAGGTGCGAATGCCCAACCATACATTACCAAAAGCAGGTGTGAATGTCAGATCATAATTTGAAAAAAGCTGATGAGAAAGGGTGAGAATGCCCGACTATACACCATCAAATGCGGGAGCGGAGTTGTTCGGCTGTGAGTAAGTGTGAATCTCCGACCATAATTGCTGAAAAATGTGTTAGTAAAGGTAAGAATGCCGGTCCATACATCATCAAAAGCGGGAGAGGTGGTGTTCGGCTGCAAGTAGGTGTGAATGTCCAGCCAGAATTACTAACAAACGGGTAAGAAAAGGTAGTATTGCCAGACCATACATGATCAAAACAGGGAGCGGAGGTGGTTCAGCTGCAAGAAGGTGTGAATGTCCGACTAAAGTTCAAATATATTAACAAAAGCGGGTTGAGAGGTCTTCGGATGAGAGTGGTTGAGAATTTCCAACCATAATCTATAAAATGCGGTGAAAAAAAAGGTGTGATAGAACACTAAAAGGTGGAGCGGAAGTGTTCGGCTGCAAGAAGGTGTGAATGTCCGACTATATTTGGTGAAAAGCAGGTGAAGCAAGGTCTGAATGCCCAACCTTACATCATCAAAAGCGAGATCAGAGGTGTTTGGCTGCATGAAGGCCATAGTTTGCCAAAAGCGGGTAAGCTGCGAATGACCGACTAAATATCAACAAAAGGTCTTCGGATGCAAGTGGGTGTGAATATCCCACCATACAAGTATGGTGGAGAGGAAGCTGTGAACAGCCGACCATAGTTGGCAAAAAGCGGGTGAGAAAAGGTGCGAATGCCCAAACATACACCATCAAAAGAGGGAGCGGAGGTGTTCCGCTGTAAGAAGGTGTGAATGTCCGACCATAGTTGGTAAAAAACGGGTAAGAAAAGGTTAAAATACCCGACTGTACACAATCAATAGCGGGAGCGGATGTGTTTGGCTACAAGAATGTGTGACAGTCCGACCATAGTTGGTAAAAAGCGGGTAAGAAAAGGTTAAAATACCCGACTGTACACAATCAATAGGGGGAGCGGAGTTGTTTGGCTACAAGAAGGTGTGAAAGTTCAACCATGGTTTGTAAAAAGCTGCTAAGTAAAGGTTCGAATGTCTGAATATATACCATCAAAAGCGGAAGCGGAGGTGTTCGGCTGCAAGAAGGTGTGAACGTCCGACCAAAGTTTGCAAAAAGCAGTTAAGAAAAGGTTCGAATGCCCGAATATATACCATCAAAAGCGGGAGCAGAGCTGTTCGACTGCAAGTAGGTGTGAATGTCCAGCCATAATTACTCACAAACGGGTAAGAAAAGGTTGTATTGCCAGACCATACATGATCAAAACAGGGAGCTGAGGTGGTTCAGCTGCAAGGTGTGAATGTCTGACTATAGTTTGTAAAAAGCGGGTAAGACAAGGTGCGAATGCCCGACAATGTATGATCAAAAGAGGGAGTGGAGGTCTTCGGCTGCAAGGTCTGAATATCCAACCATAATTTCTAAAAACCGGGTAAGAAAAGGCTCGAAAGCCCGACTATACACAATCAAAAGCGGGAGCGGGAGGTTTTCAGCTGCAAATCCTTCACTCAAACCAAGTGAAAACTGCTTTGTCCTTCATATTTATCAATGTCTAGATCGACTTCAACAAAGAACAACATTGTACTTTGTAGTAAAGAAAGAGCAAAATCAAAAGTTTTAGGAATCCGAGAATAAGCTTATTTTCATGAGTTCTGCACGATTATTGATTTTACTATAAATGAACGCCTTCACTCAAACTATGTTAAAACTGCTTTGTCCTTCATATTTATCAATGTCTAGATTGACTTCAACAAAGAAAAACACTGGATTTTGCAGTAGAAGAAAGAGCAACACTGAAGGATCAGTAATCCGAGAATAAGCTTGTTTTCATACGTTCTGCATTATTTGGGATTTTATGTATAAAATGAATTCCTTCACTCAAACCAAGTTAAAACTGCTTTGTCCTTCATATTTATCAATGTCTAGATCGACTTCAACAAAGAACAACATTGTATTTTGCAGTAGAAGAAAAAGCAACACTGAAGGATCAGGAATCCGAGAATAAGCTTCTTTTCATACGTTTTGCATGATTTGGGATTTTATGTATAAAATGAATTCCTTCACTCAAACCAAGTGAAAACTGCTTTGTCCTTCATATTTATCAATGTCTAGATTTACTTCAACAAAGAACAACATTGTATTTTGCAGTAGTAGAAAGAGCAACACTGAAGGATCAGGAATCCGAGAATAAGCTTATTTTCATACGTTCTGCATGATTTGGGATTTTATGTATAAAATGAATTCCTTTACTCAAACTATGTTAAAACTGCTTTGTCCTTCATATTTTTCAATGTCTAGATTGACTTCAACAAAGAACAACATTGTATTTTGCAGTAGAAGAAATAGCAACACTGAAGGATCAGGAATCCGAAAACAAGCTTATTTTCATACGTTCTGCTTGATTTGGGATTTTGCTATAAAATTAATTCCTTCACTCAAACAAAGTGGAAACTGCTTTGTTCTTCATATTTATCAATGTCTATATAAATTTCAACAAAGAACAAGGCTGTATTTTTCATTATAGGAAAGAGCAACACTGGAGGATCAGGAATCCGAGAAAAAGCTTACTTTCATGAGTCCTGCACGATTTCGGATTTTCCTATAAAATGAATTGCTTTGCTCAAACCAAGTTAAAATTGCTTTGTCCTTCACAGTTATCCATGTCTAAAATGTATCAAGCATAAAGTTCCTCATATTACCCTGAATGAGAAAGAAGCATCCCTTTGGTTGAGCAATACGTTCCTTATGCGGAGTTATGCATGATTTCGGATTTTGCTATAAAATTCATTCCTTCACACCTTTTTTTTTCACCACATTTTATAGATTATGGTTGGAAATTCTCAACCACTCTAGTCCGAAGACCTCTCCTCCCGCTTTTGTTAATATATTTGAACTTTAGTTGGACATTCACCCCTTTTTGCAGCTAAACCACCTCAGCTCCCTGTTTTGATCATGTATGGTCTGGCAATACAACCTTTTCTTACCCGTTTGTGAGTAATTATGGCTGGACATTCACACCTACTTGCAGTCGAACAGCTCTGCTCCCGCTTTTGATGGTATATATTCGGGCATTCGAACCTTTTCTTAACTGCTTTTTGCAAACTTTGGTCGGACGTTCACACCTTCTTGCAGCCGAACACCTCCGCTTCCGCTTTTGATGGTATATATTCGGACATTCGAACCTTTACTTAGCAGCTTTTTACAAACCATGGTTGAACTTTCACACCTTCTTGTAGCCAAACAACTCCGCTCCCCCTATTGATTGTGTACAGTCGGGTATTTTAACCTTTTCTTACCCGCTTTTTACCAACTATGGTCGGACTGTCACACATTCTTGTAGCCAAACACATCCGCTCCCGCTATTGATTGTGTACAGTCGGGTATTTTAACCTTTTCTTACCCGTTTTTTACCAACTATGGTCGGACATTCACACCTTCTTACAGCGGAACACCTCCGCTCCCTCTTTTGATGGTGTATGTTTGGGCATTCGCACCTTTTCTCACCCGCTTTTTGCCAACTATGGTCGGCTGTTCACAGCTTCCTCTCCACCATACTTGTATGGTGGGATATTCACACCCACTTGCATCCGAAGACCTTTTGTTGATATTTAGTCGGTCATTCGCAGCTTACCCGCTTTTGGCAAACTATGGCCTTCATGCAGCCAAACACCTCTGATCTCGCTTTTGATGATGTAAGGTTGGGCATTCAGACCTTGCTTCACCTGCTTTTCACCAAATATAGTCGGACATTCACACCTTCTTGCAGCCGAACACTTCCGCTCCACCTTTTAGTGTTCTATCACACCTTTTTTTTCACCGCATTTTATAGATTATGGTTGGAAATTCTCAACCACTCTCATCCGAAGACCTCTCAACCCGCTTTTGTTAATATATTTGAACTTTAGTCGGACATTCACACCTTCTTGCAGCTGAACCACCTCCGCTCCCTGTTTTGATCATGTATGGTCTGGCAATACTACCTTTTCTTACCCGTTTGTTAGTAATTCTGGCTGGACATTCACACCTACTTGCAGCCGAACACCACCTCTCCCGCTTTTGATGATGTATGGACCGGCATTCTTACCTTTACTAACACATTTTTCAGCAATTATGGTCGGAGATTCACACTTACTCACAGCCGAACAACTCCGCTCCCGCATTTGATGGTGTATAGTCGGGCATTCTCACCCTTTCTCATCAGCTTTTTTCAAATTATGATCTGACATTCACACCTGCTTTTGGTAATGTATGGTTGGGCATTCGCACCTTTTCTTACCCATTTTTCAGGAATTATGGGTGGACATTCACACCTTCTTGCAGCTGAACACCTCCTCTCCCGCTATTGATTGTGTACAGTCGGGTATTTTAACCTTTTCTTACCCGCTTTTTACCAAATATGGTCGGACATTCACACCGTCTTACAGCGGAACACCTCTGCTCCCGCTTTTGATGGTGTATAGTCAGGCATTTTAACTTTTTCTTACCCGCTTTTTACAAACTATGGTCGGACATTCAAACCTTCTTGTAGCCGAAAACCTCCGCTCCCTCTTTTGATTATACATTGTTGGGCATTCGCACCTTATTTACAAACTATAGTCAGACATTCACACCTTGCAGCTGAGCCACCTCAGCTCCCTGTTTGGATAGTGTATGTTCGGGCATTCGAAACTATTCTTACCCCCTTTTTACAAACTATGCTCGGAGATTCACACCTACTCACAGCCGAACAACTCCGCTCCCGCATTTGATGATGTATTGTCCGGCATTCTAGTCTCTTCTAACACATTTTTCAGCAATTATGGTTGGACATTCACACCTACTCACAGCCGAACACTTCCGCTCCCGCATTTGATGGTGTATAGCCGGGCATTCTCACCCTTTCTCATCAGCTTTTTGCAAATTATGATCTGACATTCACACCTACTTGCAGTCGAACAGCTCTGCTCCCGCTTTTGATTATGTTTGGTTGGATATTCGAACCTTTTCTTAACTGCTTTTTACCAACTATGGTCGGACATTTACACCTTCTTACAGCGGAACACCTCCGCTCCCTCTTTTGATGGTCTATGTTCGGGCATTCGAACCTTTTCTTACCCGCTTTTTACAAACTATGGTCGGACATTCAAACCTTCCTGTAGCCGAACACATCCACTCCTGCTTTTGATGATTTATGGTTGGGCATTTTCACCTTTTCTTACCCATTTTTCAGTAATTATGGGTGGACATTCACACCTTCTTGCAGCTGAACAACTCCTCTCCCGCTTATGATCATGTGCGGTTTGATATTCGAAAATTTTCTTTCATGTTTTAAAGCAATTATTGCTGGACATTCAAATCTTCTTGTAGCCGAACACATCCACTCCTGCTTTTGATGATTTATGGTTGGGCATTTTCACCTTTTCTTACCCATTTTTCAGTAATTATGGGTGGACATTCACACCTTCTTGCAGCTGAACAACTCCTCTCCCGCTTATGATCATGTGCGGTTTGATATTCGAAAATTTTCTTTCATGTTTTAAAGCAATTATTGCTGGACATTCAAATCTTCTTGTAGCCGAACACATCCACTCCTGCTTTTGATGATGTATGGTTTGGCATTCGCACCCTTTTTTTACCCATTTTTCAGGAATTTTGGGTGGACATTCAGACCTTCTTGCAGCCGAAAACCTCCGCTCACTCTTTTGATCATACATTGTCGGGCATTCGCACCTTATCTTACCCGCTTTTTACAAACTATAGTCAGACATTCACACCTTGCAGCTGAAAAACCTCCGCTCCCTGTTTTGATCATGTATGGTCTGGCAATACTACCTTTTCTTACCCGTTTGTGAGTAATTAATCCCAAAATATTGAGCATAAAATAAGTCTTTATGCTGATGATGTATTACTTTTCCTTCAGAACTCACAGACGTCTCTCAGTCACACGATCACACTCATAAATAAATTCTCAGCACTTTCTGACTACTCTATCAACTGGTCTAAGACCACAGTTCTGCCCATTAACTGTAGGGTCCATAATATACCTGCGATCACTTTACAGTCAGGAAATATTAGATATTTAGGCATAAACATTTCCTCCAGGCTCTCAGAGCTAACAAAGCTAAATTATGTGCAATTATTAAAGACAGTAGAGGACGATCTCTCGTTGGAAGTCCTTACCTATATCACTTATGGGGAGAGTTACATCCATTAAAATGATGATACTACCAAAAGTTAACTATTTGTTCTCAATGATCCCCATAAAACCATCTGCTACTTGGTTTAAGTCACTAGATTCATGCATCTCCAAATTTCTGTGGAAAAACAAACCACCACGTATTAGTTTAAAAACCCTACAGAAGACCAAGGACAGTGGTGGATTAGATTTACCTCATTTTCGGCACTATTCCTTAGACAATAGGTTACAATATATATCAAAATGGTTTAAACCTTGTTGTTGTCACAGTTCCCAGAGACGTTGTAATCGTTGAGGATTCTATATTCACCCCCTCATTAGAGGCAAGTAATGCAGATTGATGACACTGAATCTTCTTCTCTGTTCATTGCTGGCATCATTCCCAGCATCGTAAGTGTTCGTGGCATTGTTAGCCTCTTCTTCTGGATCTTGATATCGAGAATCCTTTTGTATTTCTGGTTTGTCAGTCCTCTGTCTTCGTTCACCGGAGTCTTTGTCTTTTTGTCCTTGAGTTTGGTGATTTTTTCTTCTTTTGATGCCTTGACACAATGTGACAGGTGATACCACGTGGGAGATCCTGTAACTTGGACTGCTGTCCCTATGCTGCAAAATGGCTGTGCTGCTCAAATGGTCTCTCCTTCATCATGGTTACATGCTGCCATTCCGACATCTCGCCATTCCGACATGGGTCTCCAATTGTCGGAATGGCGACACTTAATTTTTTATCAAACGTCCCACCATTCCGACACTTTTTTCCTCCTATGGTCGGAATGGCGGTATGTTTTTTTTTTTTTTTTAACATACCGCCATTCCGACAGTTCCTTTTAATAGCCTATTTTTTACCCAAAACATTTTGCACTAATGATATGCCGGCGCAAATACGCCCTAAAGTTTGGCGCACAAGCTTTGCACATGCAGAGGCCACAGCCTCGCAAACAAACTTTAATAATCTATTATCAAAATCCCCTGAATTTCAAATGTAAAAATACAGATATTAATGTAACTCTGGCGAGACTGAAACTGATTAAGCAGAAATACAGTGTCAGTGAGCTGTCACAGCAGCCAGCTGGAGCGGAGCTCTCCACAGAGCCCATGCGTCTTTTGCACGCTGTCATCATATGCAAAAGTAATAATTGCAATTACAGATATCACGGCTACTGCACAGGACACAGTTGCGAGCACTCTGCCTTGCCTTGCCAATAGGAGAAGATAGAAATGACAGCATAGAACGTATAAAACACAACAAAATGCAGTAAAAACGTTTATTCATGTTATTCACGTGATTTATGAGTACTCACTCCAATTTTGGGAAGCGCGGATGGGTTTTGCGCATTTGGCACAAACACACAGCCGCAACGGTTGTAGCTTTATACAGCCTGTTGATATCTTAAGGACCTAACTGGTCACACCTGGGACTAAATGTCATGTAGAGATTGTTTTTACATGACATTACAGCTGAACATATAGCTTTCATCCACAAACCAACGTGGGAGAGCCCGAAGACGCATGTGCCAGACGCACATAGGCATGCGTAAAACCAATTTTGACCACTTCATACTGTTTATTTGCTTTCTTTTAGTTAACTTTCGTTTCTTTTGGATTCTTGTGCGTGTTATGGAGCCGTTTTGGTCCATGTTTGTAAGCCTTTTTTTCCTGGATTAAATTTTCGGAAGTTGAAACAAGTGGCATTGGAGTGTGTGATTGAAAACCACCGCGGACTGCTTCTCCTCCTCCAGTTGCCGAGACTTTGTGTTTTTAATAACGCTTGTCTATAAACATGTGTTAAACATATAAATTGCATGAACAGAAAGAAGGGACTCACCTGTTGAGTAACACACATTTCCTTATACGGAAAGCCTTGTCGGAATGGTGGGACATTTGAACGTCAGAATAGCGGAATGTCGCAATGGTGGGATGTCGGAATGGTGGGACGTTTGCATGTCGGAATGGTGGTTTGTCCGAATGGTGGTATGTCGGAATGGTGGGATGTCGGAATAGCGGGATGTCGGAATGGCGGGATTTCGGAATGGGTGTTGCCACCCCCTTCATCATATACACAGTTATTTATACATCACCTTCCACCATGAAGCGTTGTCCCTTTTTGTTTCTCTCTTTGTTCTTAAAATGCTGTTATGCATGTCTAAACCAATCCATTAAATTAGATCATTTTGGCAGTAAAGCGATCTACAATGTGCTTGGTCGCAAAGCTGCTCATCTGTGGTAAACAGCTCTTCAGAAAGGCATTCTTCAATTGATTTCACTAATTCTATGTAATAATTTTGTGATTTCCTACAAAACTACACTTCTTCTCCCATCTGTCTGAGTATTTAATATTGTCTGGGTCCCGTTAAAACATGTATTTTTCCCATCTAATTCCTTGTTTGCTTTAAAACAAGTATTCCCCATTTTCTATCCCTTCAGTAGCCAACCAGTTTGTATGGAGTACACTGGAGCAACTTGACTGATCAGTAAAACACTGCTTTTGTTGTCACCGCAAGGCTTCCCCCCTCGGTTGTTTCACTGAGACACTACTGAGTAACTATAACCCAACACAGTTTATACACATAACATTCCTATACATACTAACAAACAAACAAACAATTATTTATCGCAATTTTCTCATCTCTGTTTGAACGTACACCCAGGTAAATATTCCTGTAGTCTTCTCATACCGACTATGGACCCATTCATTGTTTAACTTCACTGTTTTGCAAATCCTAATTGAATATTACACATTGACATTGAACTTTACTTGATAAGCAGGTCTTCATTGCATTCAGCAGCCTATATGTGAGCATCTATGTGTAAGCTGTTCTTCTTTGCATTTATCAGCAGCAAGCAATTCTTCATTGCACATGCATATGAAAATAGTAAAACAATTCCAATGCGTTAGCGAAACCTTCTATATCAGGAGTGTCCATCATGATGCTGGGAATAGAACCTCTTTCCTAGAATAGTTCAACCTTCATTACTCAACTGATCATAACTCCGCAATGAGCACATTTCAAAGTATCATTCCTCTACATGTATTCAAAAATCTATGTGTAAATGTTTAATATTTCTTATATTTGTTTATGTCATTCTGTGTGCATGTGGCCTAAACCCAATCTCTGTGTGGCAATTTTAATTTAAACAAGTTGAACTCTGCCTCTGATCATTTAAAAAAGGTGTGTACCAATATCAACCTTTCTCAGGTAATTACTGATCCTACAAAACCAAAGAGATCCTTCAAGGTTGTCCCTGATTGGCTCAATCTTAACAAATCAAAGGTAGAAAATCCGCAGTATCTGAACTTGGTGTTAGTTATCACTGCTCAATAGCCTGTATCAGAATTGCAAAAATGAAAACATTAGGTCCACGCTTGGTATCCAGATCCTGAAACATCTCCATGAGCAGGCTTTTTTTTAACTGATCTGTTGAATAGTTATATGACACTGTTAAAATCCCAGATGAAGATCTAGCACTTGACCATTTTTGTAAATCTTCTAATTCCATAGTTGATAAACACGCCCCTTTTAAAAAGTATAGAACTTAGAACAGGTCTATCCCTGGCTTTCGGCAGAACTGTCTTCTTTACTTTTTTTTCCCCTTGTCCTGTTCAGCATTATGTCAGAAGAATTGTAGTCTGAATACCTTTGATGCCAAACAGATTTGTTTTGCCAAGGGAAGTTTTATAAATGTAAATGCCCATTTATTTATTTCTGTTTACAATATATGACATGAACTGAACTGAACCGGACCGGGGGACAAGGAAAGAAGAAGAGGAAAGAAGAGGAAACAGAACAAAAATAGAAACAAAAACCAGACAACCAGCTGCTACACCTGTAAAAAACAAAACAGACAACAATCCATGGCCTATGAGGGGAATCCAGCCTTAGCGCCACCAGGAGCACCTGAAAGCAGACAAGCAGAGAAAAAACAAACACACAAACAAACAAAAACAAGCACAAGAAGCGGCAATCGCATACAACACAGCTGTGGATATAGATGACCTGAGACGACATGATAATACATCATCTGCTTAGTGACCATGCTACTGGACTAATGAATGTGTGTGTGTGTGTGTGAGAACATGCAACACCCATGGCACAGGACCTACATGATAACCGTGCTTAGTTATGAGTGTATAAGCGTACAGGGCCACAATCCACCCCCCAAGACCTAATGTGTGTGTGTGAGTGTGTTTGATAAGTACTAATGTCTAAGGTGTAATTAAAACAGGGGCAGGGAACTGCAGAGTGCAACCAAAGGGGACCACCTACGTGGCCCCATCCACTGCACCCCACCGAACACACACGCCCCCAAAACCCTTCATGTGTGAGTGTGTGCTGTGTACAGGAGCCAGAAGGGAGAGGGGTATGGGGATATATAACGGGGGAGCTACTCTCCCCCAGAGAGGGCAGCCAGGGACTGGCTGCAATAGGCATCCCCGCTACCTGGGAGCCAACAATGGGCAGGAGGGCCTGATGTCCACCAGGCTCGGGGCCTGCAGCGACCATATTCCGGGAGCTACTGTACCCCCAGAAGGTACCCATCCCGCCCCACCCCACTCAACCCAACCCCACCCAGGAGGACCTCTACAAAAAACAAACAAACAACATAAAAAAACAAACAAACAAACCACCCGGTCACACCAGTCGCAGCAGCCCGGGCCTGAGACCCACCATCACCCAGCAACCCACCACCACCACTATGTGATAAAACTAATCAGAGGGGACCAGAGAGAATGAAATTCAGCCAATTGATGTTTTGAGGAGGCAGACATTGTTTCCATGCTAATATAATCTAAAAGAAAATTTCTAAACTGGTTAATACACAGATTGTTCTTCGCTTTCCAGTTCATGAGAATAGTTTTCTTTGCGATACATAACACTGTGACAACCATGTGTGCTGAGTTAATTTCCATGTTGATGTTGTCTAAGTCACCCAGTATGCACAGTGTGGGGCATGCAGGGATGCTACACTTTAGCCATGTTGATAGGTCCTCACAGACTTCAAGCCAGAACTTCTGGACAGGCGCAGAAAAACCACAAAGCGTGTGCATAATCATCAGGTGTGTTATCTGTGCAATGTGAGCAGATGTTTGAGTGTGTTAGACCCATCCTGAACATCCTTTGTCCTGTATAGTGTGTTTAATGAAGGATTTTGTATTGTATGAGCTGTAAATTAGGATTTCGAGTCTTTATGAAGGTGTTCAAACATATTTGTGGTTAGAAGCTATGACCAGAACTGATGGATAAATCTGCCTCCCATTTTGAGGATGGAAGAGACATTGTGTCATCTATCTTAGACAATAATTTATATATTTTTGATAGTAGTTTTGGGGTACAGATGCTTAGAAATTCTGCTACCCTAGTCGGGGGTTGTAAGTCTGGTTGGTGGAGGATATATCCATCCATCCATCCATCATCTGCCGCTTATCCGGGGGTCGGGTCGCGGGGGCAGGAGCTTGAGCAGAGAAACCCAGACGTCTCTGTCCCCGGCCACTTCCTCCAGCTCTTCCGGGGGGACCCCGAGGCGTTCCCAGGCCAGCCGAGAGACATAGTCTCTCCAACGTGTCCTGGGTCTCCCCCGGGGTCTCCTCCCAGTGGGACGTGCCCGGAACACCTCCCCAGGGAGGCGCCCAGGGGGCATCCTAACCAGATGCCCGAGCCACCTCATCTGACTCCTCTCAATGCGGAGGAGCAGCGGTTCTACTCCGAGCCCCTCCCGGATGACTGAGCTTCTCACCCTATCTCTAAGGGAGAGCCCAGACACCCTGCGGAGGAAACCCATTTCGGCCGCTTGTATTCGCGATCTTGTTCTTTCGGTCACTACCCACAACTCGTGACCATAGGTGAGGATGGGAACGTAGATTGACCAGTAAGTAGAGAGCTTCGCCTTCTGGCTCAGCTCCCTCTTCACAACGACGGGTCGGTGCAGAGCCTGCAACACTGCAGGCGCCGCACCGATCCGCCCGTCAATCTCCCGCTCCATTCGTCCGTCACTCATGAACAAGACCCCGAGATACTTGAACTCCTCCTCTTGGGGAAGGATCTCATTCCCGACCCGGAGAGAGCATTCCACCCTTTTCCGGCTGAGAACCATAGTCTCGGATTTGGAGGTGCTGATTCTCATCCCAGCCGCTTCACACTCGGCTGCGAATCACTCCAGTGAGAGCTGAAGGTCACGGCCTGACGACGCTAACAGAACCACATCATCTGCAAAAAGCAGAGACCCGATTCTGAGGTCGCCAAATGGGACACCCTCAACGCCCTGGCTCCGCCTAGAAATTCTGTCCATAAAAGTTAGGAACAGAATCGGTGACAAAGGGCAGCCCTGACGGAGTCCAACTCTCACCGGAAACGTATCCGACTTACTGCCGGCAATGCGGACCAAACTCTGGCACCGGTCATACAGAGACCGAACGGCCCCTATGAAGGGGTCCGGCACTCCATATTCCCGGAGCACCCCCCACAGGACTCCACGAGGGACACGGTCGAACGCTTTCTCCAAGTCCACAAAACACATGTAGACTGGTTGGGCGAACTCCCATGCACCCTCCAGGATCCTGCCGAGGGTATAGAGCTGGTCCACTGTTCCACGGCCAGGACGAAAGCCACACTGCATCTCCTGAATCCGAGGCTCGATTATCCGACGGATCCTCCTCTCCAATACCCCCGAATAGACCTTACCAGGGAGGCTGAGGAGTGTGATACCCCTATAGTTGGAACACACCCTCCGGTCCCCCTTTTTAAAGAAGGGGGCCACCACCCCAATCTGCCAGTCCAGAGGCACTGTCCCCGATGTCAACGCGATACTGCAGAGGCGTGTCAGCCAAGACAGCCCTACAACATCCAGAGCCTTGAGAAACTCAGGACGGACCTCATCCACCCCCGGGGCCTTGCCACCGAGGAGCTTTTTAACCACCTCGGCAACCTCAGCCCCAGAAATGGGAGGCCCCGTCTCCGAGCTCTCCGACTCTGCCTCTTCCGAGCACGTGTTGGTAGGATTGAGGAGTTCCTCGAAGTACTCCCCCCACCGACTCACAACATCCCTAGTTGAGGTCAGCAAAGCCCCGTCCCCACTGTAAACAGTGTTGACTGTGAGCCGCTTCCCCCCCCCTGAGACGCCGGATGGTGGACCAGAATCTTTTCGAGGCCGTCCGGAAATCGTTCTCCATGGTCTCACCGAACTCCTCCCAGGCCCGAGTTTTTGCCTCACAACCGCCGAAGCCGTGGCCCGTCTGGCCCGTCGGTACCTATCAGCTTCTTCCAGGGTCCCACTGGCCAAAAAGGCCCGATAGGACTCCTTCTTCAGCTTGACGGCTTCCCTCACCACTGGTGTCCACCAGCAGGTTCGAGGGTTGCCGCCACGACAGGCACCGACCACCTTACGGCCACAACTCCGACCAGCTGCCTCGGCAATGGAGTCACGGAACATGGCCCATTCGGACTCAATGTCCCCCACCTCAAATATGGTTGAAGCTCTGCCGGAGGTGGGAGTTAAAGCTCCTTTTGACGGGGGATTCTGACAAACGCTCCCAGCAGACCCTCACAATACGTATGGGCCTGCCAGGTCTGATCGGCATCCTCCCCCACCAGCGGAGCCAACTCACCACCAGGTGGTGATCAGTTGACAGCTCCGCCCCTCTCTTCACCCGAGTGTCCAGGACATACGGCCGCAAGTCCGATGATACAACCATAAAGTCGATCATCGAACTGCGGCCAAGGGTGTCCTGGTGCCAAGTGCACATATGGACACCCTTATGCCTGAACATGGTGTTCGTTATGGACAGTCTATGACTGGCACAGAAGTCCAACAACATAACACCACTCTGATTCAGATCGGGGGGGCCGTTCCTCCCAATCACACCCCTCCAGGTCTCACTGTCATTGCCCACGTGAGCATTGAAGTCCCCCAGCAGAATGAGGGAGTCTCCGGTAGGAGCATTCTCCAGTGCCTCCCCCAGAGACTCCAAAAAGGGTAGGTACTCTGAACTGCTGTTTGGCGCATAGGCACAAACAACAGTCAGGACTCGTCCCCCCACCCAAGGCGGAGGGAGGCTACCCTCTCGTTCACTGGGGTAAACCCCAATGTACTGGCACACAGCCGGGGGGCAATAAGTATGCCCACACCTGCTCTGCGCCTCTCACCACGGGCAACTCCAGAGTGGAAGAGAGTCCAACCCCTCTCAAGAGTACTGGTTCCAGATCCCAAGCCGTGCGTCGAGATGAGTCCGACTATATCTAACGGTCTGATGAAGTTTCAACAATAAACAACAAACTTTGTATTATGAGAAAGAACCAGACTCATTCTTCAGGAATCCGAAAATAAGCTCTATTTTACGAGTTATGCACGAATTCGGATTCTCCTATAAAACGAATTCCTTAACTCAAACCAAGTTAAGACTGCTTTGTCCTTCATATTTATTCATGTCTAATCAAGTTTCAATGATAAACAACGTTGTACTTTGTAGAATGAGAAAGAACTTCTTCAGCAATAAGCATCTCTCGACAAATGACGAAATAAAGATTTTGCTATAAAATTAATTGCTATCAGCCTGACTTAAAACTGTCTTCCTTATTTATCCACTTCAAATCAAGTTTCAACAATTAAAAAAAATTTGTAGTTTGAGAAAGAACAACTTAATCTTGAGCAATCAGTATAAAAAGAGGGTAAGCAAAGGTGCGAATGTCAAACCATACATGATCAAAACAGGGAGCGGAGGTGTTTGGCTGAGACAAGGTGTGAATGTCCACCCATAATTAATGAAAAGCGGGCAACAAGTAGGTTTGAATGCCCAACCATACATCATCAAAAGCAGGAGTGGATATGTTCGGCTACAAGAAGGTTTGAACGTCTGACCATATTTTGTAAAAAGCGGGTAAGAAAAGGTTCGAATGCCCGAACATACACCATCAAAGGAGGGAGCGGAGGTGTTCCGCTGTAAGAAGGTGTGAATGTCCGACCATAGTTGGTAAAAAACGGGTAAGAAAAGGTTAAAATACCCGACTGTACACAATCAGTAGCGGGTGCGGAGTTGTTCGGCTACTAAAAGGTGTGAAAGTCCGACCATGGTTTGTAAAAAGCGGGTAAGAAAAGGTGCGAATGCCCGAAAATGTATGATCAAAAGAGGGAGCGGAGGTGTTTGGCTGCAAGAAGGTGTGAATGTACACCCATAATTACTGAAAAATGGGTAAGAAAAGGTGCGAATGCCCAACTATACATAATCAAAAGCAGGAGTGGATGTGTTCGGCTCCAAGAAGGGTTGAATGTCTGACCATAGTTTGTAAAAAGCAGGTAAGAAAAGGTTTGACTGCCCGAACATACACCATCAAAAGAGGGAGCGGAGGTGTTCCGCTGTAAGAAGGTGTGAATGTCCGACCATAGTTGGTAAAAAGCGGGTAAGAAAAGGTTAAAATACCCAACTGTACACAATCAATAGCGGGAGCGGAGTTGTTCGGCTACTAAAAGATGTGAAAGTCCGACTATGGTTTGTAAAAAGCGGGTAAGAAAAGGTGCTAATGCCCGACAATGTATGATCAAAAGAGGGAGCGGAGGTGTTCGGCTGCAAGAAGGTCTGAATGTCCAACCATAATTTGTAAAAACCGGGAAGGAAAGGCTCGAAAGCCCGACTATACACCATCAAAAGCGGGAGCAGAGTGGTTCAGCTGCAAGAAGGTCTGAATGTCCATCAATAATTGCTTTAAAACATGAAAGAAAATTTTCGAATATCATCCGCACATGATCATAAGAAGGAGAGGAGGTGTTCAGCTGCAAGAAGGTGTGAATGTCCACCCATAATTCCTGAAAAATGGGTAAAAAAAGGTGCGAATGCCCAACCATAAATTATCAAAAGCAGGTGTGAATGTCAGATCATAACTTGCAAAAAGCTGATGAGAAAGGGTGAGAATGCCCGACTATACACCATCAAATGCGGGAGCGGAGGTGTTCGGCTCTGAGTAGGTGTGAATGTCCGACTATAATTGCTGAAAAATGTGTTAGAAAAGGAAAGAATGCCGGACCATACATCATCAAAAGCGAGAGAGGTGGTGTTCGGCTGCAAAAAGGTGTAAATGTTCGACTAAAGTTTGTAAAAAGCGGGTAAGACATGGTGCGAATGCCTGACAAGGTATGATCAAAAGCAGGAGCGGAGGTGTTCAGCTGCAAGAAGGTCTAAATGTCCATCAATAATTGCTAGAAAACATGAAAGAAAATTTTCGAAAATCAAACCGCACATGATCATAAGTGGGAGAGGAGGTGTTCAGCTGCAAGAAGGTGTGAATGTCCACCCATTATTCCTGACAAATGGGTAAAAAAAAGGTGCGAATGCCCAACCATACATCATGAAAAGCAGGAGTGGATGTGTTCGGCTACAAGAAGGTGTGAACGTCCAACCAAAGTTTGTAAAAAGCAGTTAAGAAAAGGTTTGAATATCCAACCAAACATAATCAAAAGCGGGAGCATAGCTTTTCGACTGCAAGTAGGTGTGAATGTCAGATCATAATTTGCAAAAAGCTGATGAGAAAGGGTGAGAATGTCCGACTGCACACCATCAAATGCGGGAGCGGAGTTGTTCGGCTGTGAGTAGGTGTGAATCTCCGACCGTAATTTCTGAAAAATGTGTTAGAAAAGGTAAGAATGCCGGTCCATACATCATCAAAAGCGAGAGAGGTGGTGTTCGGCTGCAAGTAGGTGTGAATGTCCAGCCATAATTACTCACAAACGGGTAAGAAAAGGTAGTATTGCCAGACCATACATGATCAAAACAGGGAGCGGAGGTGGTTCAGCTGCAAGAAGGTGTGAATGTCTCACTAAAGTTCAAATATATTAACAAAAGCGGGAGGAGAGGTCTTCGGATGAGAGTGGTTGAGAATTTCCAACCATAATCTATAAAATTCGGTGAAAAAAAGGTGTGATAGAACACTAAAAGGTGGAGCGGAAGTGTTCGGCTGCAAGAAGGTGTGAATGTCCGACTATATTTGGTGAAAAGCAGGTGAAGCAAGGTCTGAATGCCCAACCTTACATTATCAAAAGCGAGATCAGAGGTGTTTGGCTGCAAGAAGGCCATAGTTTGCCAAAAGCGGGTAAGCTGCGAATGACCAACTAAATATCAACAAAAGTGGGGGCGGAGGTCTTCGGATGCAACTGGGTGTGAACATCCCACCATACAAGTATGGTGGAGAGGAAGCTGTGAACAGCCGACCATAGTTTGCAAAAAGCGGGTGAGACAAGGTGCGAATGTCCAACCATACATGATCAAAACAGGGAGCGGAGGTGTTTGGCTGTGACAAGGTGTGAATGTCCACCCAAAATTAATGAAAAGCGGGCAAAAAGTAGGTTTGAATGCCCAAGCATACATCATCAAAAGAAGGAGTGGATGTGTTCGGCTACAAGAAGGTTTCAATGTCCGAGCATAGTTTGTAAAAAGCGGGTAAGAAAAGGTTCGAATGCCCAAACATACACCATCAAAAGAGGGAGCGGAGGTGTTCCGCTGTAAGAAGGTGTGAATGTCCGACCATAGTTGGTAAAAAGTGGGTAAGAAAAGGTTAAAATACCCGACTGTACACAATCAATAGGGGGAGCGGATGTGTTCGGCTACAAGAAGATGTGAAAGTCCAACCATGGTTTGTAAAAAGCTGGTAAGAAAAGGTTCGAATGCCCGAATATATACCATCAAAAGCGGAAGCGGAGGTGTTCGGCTGCAAGAAGGTGTGAACGTCCGACCAAAGTTTGTAAAAAGCAGTTAAGAAAAGGTTCGAATATCCAACCAAACATAATCAAAAGCGGGAGCAGAGCTGTTCGACTGCAAGTAGGTGTGAATGTCCAGCCATAATGACTCACAAAGGGGTAAGAAAAGGTAGTATTGCCAGACCATACATGATCAAAACAGGGAGCTGAGGTGGTTCAGCTGCAAGGTGTGAATGTCTGACTATAGTTTGTAAAAAGCGGGTAAGATAAGGTGCGAATGCCTGACAATGTATAATCAAAAGAGGGAGCAGAGGTTTTCGGCTACACGAAGGTTTGAATGTCCGACCATAGTTTGTAAAAAGGGGGTAAGAAAAGGTTCAAATGCCTGACTATACACCATCAAAAGAGGGAGCGGAGATGTTCCGCTGTAAGACGGTGTGAATGTCCGACCATAGTTGGTAAAAAGCGGGTAAGAAAAGGTTAAAATACCCGACTGTACACAATCAATAGCAGGAGTGGAGTTGTTCGGCTACATGAAGGTGTGAAAGTCCAACCATCGTTTGTAAAAAGCTGGTAAGAAAAGGTTCGAATGCCCGAATATATACCATCAAAAGCGGAAGTGGAGGTGTTCGGCTGCAAGAAGGTGTGAACGTCCGACCAAAGTTGGCAAAAAGCAGTAAAGAAAAGGTTCGAATATCCAAACATAATTAAAAGCGAGAGAGATTGTGTTCAGCTGCAAGTAGGTGTGAATATCCAGCCATAATTACTCACAAATGGGTAAGAAAATGTAGTATTGCCAGACCATACATGATCAAAACAGGGAGCGGAGGTTGTTTAGCTGCAAAAAGGGGTGAATGTCCAACTAAAGTTCAAATATATTATCAAAAGCGGGAGGAGAGGTCTTCGGATTAGAGTGGTTGAAATTTCCAACCATAATCTATAAAATGCGGTAAAAAAAAAGGTGTGAAGGAATGAACTTTATAGCAAAATCCGAAATCATGCATAACTCCGCATAAGGAACGTATTGCTCAACCAAAGGGATGCTTCTTTCTCATTCAGGGTAATATGAGGAACTTTATGCTTGATACATTTTAGACATGGATTACTATGAAGGACAAAGCAATTTTAACTTGGTTTGAGCAAAGCAATTCATTTTATAGGAAAATCCGAAATCGTGCAGGACTCATGAAAGTAAGCTTATTCTCGGATTCCTGATCCTCCAGTGTTGCTCTTTCCTATACTGCAAAATACAGCCTTGTTCTTTGTTGAAATCGATATAGACATTGATAAATATGAAGGACAAAGCAGTTTCCACTTTGTTTGAGTGAAGGAATTAATTTTATAGCAAAATCCCAAATCAAGCAGAACGTATGAAAATAAGCGTGTTTTCGGATTCCTGATCCTTCAGTGTTGCTATTTCTTCTACTGCAAAATACAATGTTGTTCTTTGTTGAAGTCAATCTAGACATTGATAAATATGAAGGACAAAGCAGTTTTAACATAGTTTGAGTAAAGGAATTCATTTTATACATAAAATCCCAAATCATGCAGAACGTATGAAAAGAAGCTTATTCTCGGATTCCTGATCCTTCAGTGTTGCTTTTTCTACTACTGCAAAATACAATGTTGTTCTTTGTTGAAGTAAATCTAGACATTGATAAATATGAAGGACAAAGCAGTTTTAACTTGGTTTGAGTGAAGGAATTCATTTTATACATAAAATCCCAAATCATGCAGAACGTATGAAAATAAGCTTATTCTCGGATTACTGATCCTTCAGTGTTGCTCTTTCTTCTACTGCAAAATCCAGTGTTGTTCTTTGTTGAAGTCAATCTAGACATTGATAAATATGAAGGACAAAGCAGTTTTAACATATTTTGAGTGAAGGCATTCATTTATAGTAAAATCAATAATCGTGCAGAACTCATGAAAATAAGCTTATTCTCGGATTCCTAAAACTTTTGATTTGATCTTTCTTTACTGCAAAGTACAATGTTGTTCTTTGTTGAAGTCGATCTAGATATTGATAAATATGAAGGACAACAGTTTTCACTTGGTTTGAGTGAAGGATTTGCAGCTGAAAAACCTCCCGCTCCCGCTTTTGATTGTGTATAGTCGGAATTTCGAGCCTTTTCTTACCCGGTTTTTAAAAATTATGGTTGGACATTCAGACCTTGCAGCCGAAGACCTCCACTCCCTCTTTTGATCATATATTGTCGGGCATTCGCACCTTGTCTTACCCGCTTTTTACAAACTATAGTCAGACATTCACACCTTGCAGCTGAACCACCTCAGCTCCCTGTTTTGATCATGTATGGTCTGGCAATACTACCTTTTCTTACCCGTTTGTGAGTAATTATGGCTGGACATTCACACCTACTTGCAGTCGAACACCTCCGCTTCCGCTTTTGATGGTATATATTCGGGCATTCGAACGTTTTCTTACCAGCTTTTTACAAACCATGGTTGGACTTTCACACCTTCTTGTAGCCGAACAACTCCGTCCCCCTATTTATTGTGTACAGTCGGGTATTTTAACCTTTTCTTACCCGTTTTTTACCAACTATGGTCGGACATTCACACCTTCTTACAGCGGAACACCTCCGCTCCCTCTTTTGATGGTGTATGTTTGGGCATTCGAACCTTTTCTTACCCGCTTTTTACAAACTATGCTCGGACATTCAAACCTTCTTTTAGCCGAACACATCCACTCCTGCTTTTGATGATGTATGGTTTGGCATTCAAACCTACTTGTTGCCCGCTTTTCATTAATTTTGGGTGGACATTCACACCTTGTCACAGCCAAACACCTCCGCTCCCTGTTTTGATCATGTATGGTTGGACATTCGCACCTTTTCTCACCCGCTTTTTGCAAACTATGGTCGGCTGTTCACAGCTTCCTCTCCACCATACTTGTATGGTGGGATATTCACACCCACTTGCATCCGAAGACCTTTTGTTGATATTTAGTCGGTCATTCGCAGCTTACCCGCTTTTGGCAAACTATGGCCTTCATGCAGCCAAACACCTCTGATCTCGCTTTTGATGATGTAAGGTTGGGCATTCAGACCTTGCTTCACCTGCTTTTCACCAAATATAGTCGGACATTCACACCTTCTTGCAGCCGAACACTTCCGCTCCACCTTTTAGTGTTCTATCACACCTTTTTTTTCACCACATTTTATAGATTATGGTTGGAAATTCTCAACCACTCTCATCCGAAGACCTCTCCTCCCGCTTTTGTTAATATATTTGAACTTTAGTGAGACATTCACACCTTCTTGCAGCTGAACCACCTCCGCTCCCTGTTTTGATCATGTATGGTCTGGCAATACTACCTTTTCTTACCCGTTTGTTAGTAATTATGGCTGGACATTCACACCTACTTGCAGCCGAACACCACCTCTCCCGCTTTTGATGATGTATGGACCGGCATTCTTACCTTTTCTAACACATTTTTCAGCAATTATGGTCGGAGATTCACACTTACTCACAGCCGAACAACTCCGCTCCCGCATTTGATGGTGTATAGTCGGGCATTCTCACCCTTTCTCATCAGCTTTTTGCAAATTATGATCTGACATTCACACCTGCTTTTGATAATGTATGGTTTGGCATTCGCACCTTTTCTTACCCATTTTTCAGTAATTATGGGTGGACATTCACACCTTCTTGCAGCTGAACACCTCCTCTCCCGCTATTGATTGTGTACAGTCGGGTATTTTAACCTTTTCTTACCCGCTTTTTACCAAATATGGGTGGACATTCACACCGTCTTACAGCGGAACACCTCTGCTCCCGCTTTTGATGGTGTATAGTAAGGCATTTGAACCTTTTCTTACCCGCTTTTTACAAACTATGGTCGGACATTCAAACCTTCTTGCAGCCGAAAACCTCCGCTCCCTCTTTTGATTATACATTGTTGGGCATTCGCACCTTATTTACAAACTATAGTCAGACATTCACACCTTGCAGCTGAGCCACCTCAGCTCCCTGTTTGGATAGTGTATGTTCGGGCATTCGAACCTATTCTTACCCCCTTTTTACAAACTATGCTCGGAGATTCACACCTACTCACAGCCAAACAACTCCGCTCCCGCATTTGATGATGTCTTGTCCGGCATTCTAGTCTCTTCTAACACATTTTTCAGCAATTATGGTTGGACATTCACACCTACTCACAGCCGAACACTTCCGCTCCCGCATTTGATGGTGTATAGCCGGGAATTCTCACCCTTTCTCATCAGCTTTTTGCAAATTATGATCTGACATTCACACCTACTTGCAGTCGAACAGCTCTGCTCCCGCTTTTGATTATGTTTGGTTGGATATTCGAACCTTTTCTTAACTGCTTTTTACCAACTATGGTCGGACATTTACACCTTCTTACAGCGGAACACCTCCGCTCCCTCTTTTGATGGTCTATGTTCGGGCATTCGAACCTTTTCTTACCCGCTTTTTACAAACTATGGTCGGACATTCAAACCTTCTTGTAGCCGAACACATCCACTCCTGCTTTTGATGATGTATGGTTGGGCATTTTCACCTTTTCTTACCCATTTTTCAGTAATTATGGGTGGACATTCACACCTTCTTGCAGCTGAACAACTCCTCTCCCGCTTATGATCATGTGCGGTTTGATATTCGAAAATTTTCTTTCATGTTTTAAAGCAATTATTGCTGGACATTCAAATCTTCTTGTAGCCGAACACATCCACTCCTGCTTTTGATGATGTATGGTTTGGCATTCGCACCCTTTTTTTACCCATTTTTCAGGAATTTTGGGTGGACATTCAGACCTTCTTGCAGCCGAAAACCTCCGCTCACTCTTTTGATCATACATTGTCGGGCATTCGCACCTTATCTTACCCGCTTTTTACAAACTATAGTCAGACATTCACACCTTGCAGCTGAAAAACCTCCGCTCCCTGTTTTGATCATGTATGGTCTGGCAATACTACCTTTTCTTACCCGTTTGTGAGTAATTAATCCCAAAATATTGAGCATAAAATAAGTCTTTATGCTGATGATGTATTACTTTTCCTTCAGAACTCACAGACGTCTCTCAGTCACACGATCACACTCATAAATAAATTCTCAGCACTTTCTGACTACTCTATCAACTGGTCTAAGACCACAGTTCTGCCCATTAACTGTAGGGTCCATAATATACCTGCGATCACTTTACAGTCAGGAAATATTAGATATTTAGGCATAAACATTTCCTCCAGGCTCTCAGAGCTAACAAAGCTAAATTATGTGCAATTATTAAAGACAGTAGAGGACGATCTCTCGTTGGAAGTCCTTACCTATATCACTTATGGGGAGAGTTACATCCATTAAAATGATGATACTACCAAAAGTTAACTATTTGTTCTCAATGATCCCCATAAAACCATCTGCTACTTGGTTTAAGTCACTAGATTCATGCATCTCCAAATTTCTGTGGAAAAACAAACCACCACGTATTAGTTTAAAAACCCTACAGAAGACCAAGGACAGTGGTGGATTAGATTTACCTCATTTTCGGCACTATTCCTTAGACAATAGGTTACAATATATATCAAAATGGTTTAAACCTTGTTGTTGTCACAGTTCCCAGAGACGTTGTAATCGTTGAGGATTCTATATTCACCCCCTCATTAGAGGCAAGTAATGCAGATTGATGACACTGAATCTTCTTCTCTGTTCATTGCTGGCATCATTCCCAGCATCGTAAGTGTTCGTGGCATTGTTAGCCTCTTCTTCTGGATCTTGATATCGAGAATCCTTTTGTATTTCTGGTTTGTCAGTCCTCTGTCTTCGTTCACCGGAGTCTTTGTCTTTTTGTCCTTGAGTTTGGTGATTTTTTCTTCTTTTGATGCCTTGACACAATGTGACAGGTGATACCACGTGGGAGATCCTGTAACTTGGACTGCTGTCCCTATGCTGCGAAATGGCTGTGCTGCTCAAATGGTCTCTCCTTCATCATGGTTACATGCTGCCATTCCGACATCTCGCCATTCCGACATGGGTCTCCAATTGTCGGAATGGCGACACTTAATTTTTTATCAAACGTCCCACCATTCCGACACTTTTTTCCTCCTATGGTCGGAATGGCGGTATGTTTTTTTTTTTTTTTAACATACCGCCATTCCGACAGTTCCTTTTAATAGCCTATTTTTTACCCAAAACATTTTGCACTAATGATATGCCGGCGCAAATACGCCCTAAAGTTTGGCGCACAAGCTTTGCACATGCAGAGGCCACAGCCTCGCAAACAAACTTTAATAATCTATTATCAAAATCCCCTGAATTTCAAATGTAAAAATACAGATATTAATGTAACTCTGGCGAGACTGAAACTGATTAAGCAGAAATACAGTGTCAGTGAGCTGTCACAGCAGCCAGCTGGAGCGGAGCTCTCCACAGAGCCCATGCGTCTTTTGCACGCTGTCATCATATGCAAAAGTAATAATTGCAATTACAGATATCACGGCTACTGCACAGGACACAGTTGCGAGCACTCTGCCTTGCCTTGCCAATAGGAGAAGATAGAAATGACAGCATAGAACGTATAAAACACAACAAAATGCAGTAAAAACGTTTATTCATGTTATTCACGTGATTTATGAGTACTCACTCCAATTTTGGGAAGCGCGGATGGGTTTTGCGCATTTGGCACAAACACACAGCCGCAACGGTTGTAGCTTTATACAGCCTGTTGATATCTTAAGGACCTAACTGGTCACACCTGGGACTAAATGTCATGTAGAGATTGTTTTTACATGACATTACAGCTGAACATATAGCTTTCATCCACAAACCAACGTGGGAGAGCCCGAAGACGCATGTGCCAGACGCACATAGGCATGCGTAAAACCAATTTTGACCACTTCATACTGTTTATTTGCTTTCTTTTAGTTAACTTTCGTTTCTTTTGGATTCTTGTGCGTGTTATGGAGCCGTTTTGGTCCATGTTTGTAAGCCTTTTTTTCCTGGATTAAATTTTCGGAAGTTGAAACAAGTGGCATTGGAGTGTGTGATTGAAAACCACCGCGGACTGCTTCTCCTCCTCCAGTTGCCGAGACTTTGTGTTTTTAATAACGCTTGTCTATAAACATGTGTTAAACATATAAATTGCATGAACAGAAAGAAGGGACTCACCTGTTGAGTAACACACATTTCCTTATACGGAAAGCCTTGTCGGAATGGTGGGACATTTGAACGTCAGAATAGCGGAATGTCGCAATGGTGGGATGTCGGAATGGTGGGACGTTTGCATGTCGGAATGGTGGTTTGTCCGAATGGTGGTATGTTGGAATGGTGGGATGTCGGAATAGCGGGATGTCGGAATGGCGGGATTTCGGAATGGGTGTTGCCACCCCCTTCATCATATACACAGTTATTTATACATCACCTTCCACCATGAAGCGTTGTCCCTTTTTGTTTCTCTCTTTGTTCTTAAAATGCTGTTATGCATGTCTAAACCAATCCATTAAATTAGATCATTTTGGCAGTAAAGCGATCTACATTGTGCTTGGTCGCAAAGCTGCTCATCTGTGGTAAACAGCTCTTCAGAAAGGCATTCTTCAATTGATTTCACTAATTCTATGTAATAATTTTGTGATTTCCTACAAAACTACACTTCTTCTCCCATCTGTCTGAGTATTTAATATTGTCTGGGTCCCGTTAAAACATGTATTTTTCCCATCTAATTCCTTGTTTGCTTTAAAACAAGTATTCCCCATTTTCTATCCCTTCAGTAGCCAACCAGTTTGTATGGAGTACACTGGAGCAACTTGACTGATCAGTAAAACACTGCTTTTGTTGTCACCGCAAGGCTTCCCCCGTCGGTTGTTTCACTGAGACACTACTGAGTAACTCAACACAGTTTATACACATAACATTCCTATACATACTAACAAACAAACAAACAATTATTTATCGCAATTTTCTCATCTCTGTTTGAACGTACACCCAGGTAAATATTCCTGTAGTCTTCTCATACCGACTATGGACCCATTCATTGTTTAACTTCACTGTTTTGCAAATCCTAATTGAATATTACACATTGACATTGAACTTTACTTGATAAGCAGGTCTTCATTGCATTCAGCAGCCTATATGTGAGCATCTATGTGTAAGCTGTTCTTCTTTGCATTTATCAGCAGCAAGCAATTCTTCATTGCACATGCATATGAAAATAGTAAAACAATTCCAATGCGTTAGCGAAACCTTCTATATCAGGAGTGTCCATCATGATGCTGGGAATAGAACCTCTTTCCTAGAATAGTTCAACCTTCATTACTCAACTGATCATAACTCCGCAATGAGCACATTTCAAAGTATCATTCCTCTACATGTATTCAAAAATCTATGTGTAAATGTTTAATATTTCTTATATTTGTTTATGTCATTCTGTGTGCATGTGGCCTAAACCCAATCTCTGTGTGGCAATTTTAATTTAAACAAGTTGAACTCTGCCTCTGATCATTTAAAAAAGGTGTGTACCAATATCAACCTTTCTCAGGTAATTACTGATCCTACAAAACCAAAGAGATCCTTCATGGTTGTCCCTGATTGGCTCAATCTTAACAAATCAAAGGTAGAAAATCCGCAGTATCTGAACTTGGTGTTAGTTATCACTGCTCAATAGCCTGTATCAGAATTGCAAAAATGAAAACATTAGGTCCACGCTTGGTATCCAGATCCTGAAACATCTCCATGAGCAGGCTTTTTTTTAACTGATCTGTTGAATAGTTATATGACACTGTTAAAATCCCAGATGAAGATCTAGCACTTGACCATTTTTGTAAATCTTCTAATTCCATAGTTGATAAACACGCCCCTTTTAAAAAGTATAGAACTTAGAACAGGTCTATCCCTGGCTTTCGGCAGAACTGTCTTCTTTACTTTTTTTTCCCCTTGTCCTGTTCAGCATTATGTCAGAAGAATTGTAGTCTGAATACCTTTGATGCCAAACAGATTTGTTTTGCCAAGGGAAGTTTTATAAATGTAAAGCTCCCCTTGATGCCCATTTATTTATTTCTGTTTACAATATATGACATGAACTGAACTGAACCGGACCGGGGGACAAGGAAAGAAGAAGAGGAAAGAAGAGGAAACAGAACAAAAATAGAAACAAAAACCAGACAACCAGCTGCTACACCTGTAAAAAACAAAACAGACAACAATCCATGGCCTATGAGGGGAATCCAGCCTTAGCGCCACCAGGAGCACCTGAAAGCAGACAAGCAGAGAAAAAACAAACACACAAACAAACAAAAACAAGCACAAGAAGCGGCAATCGCATACAACACAGCTGTGGATATAGATGACCTGAGACGACATGATAATACATCATCTGCTTAGTGACCATGCTACTGGACTAATGAATGTGTGTGTGTGTGTGTGAGAACATGCAACACCCATGGCACAGGACCTACATGATAACCGTGCTTAGTTATGAGTGTATAAGCGTACAGGGCCACAATCCACCCCCCAAGACCTAATGTGTGTGTGTGAGTGTGTTTGATAAGTACTAATGTCTAAGGTGTAATTAAAACAGGGGCAGGGAACTGCAGGGTGCAACCAAAGGGGACCACCTACGTGGCCCCATCCACTGCACCCCACCGAACACACACGCCCCCAAAACCCTTCATGTGTGAGTGTGTGCTGTGTACAGGAGCCAGAAGGGAGAGGGGTATGGGGATATATAACGGGGGAGCTACTCTCCCCCAGAGAGGGCAGCCAGGGACTGGCTGCAATAGGCATCCCCGCTACCTGGGAGCCAACAATGGGCAGGAGGGCCTGATGTCCACCAGGCTCGGGGCCTGCAGCGACCATATTCCGGGAGCTACTGTACCCCCAGAAGGTACCCATCCCACCCCACTCAACCCAACCCCACCCAGGAGGACCTCTACAAAAAACAAACAAACAACATCAAAAAACAAACAAACAAACCACCCGGTCACACCAGTCGCAGCAGCCCGGGCCTGAGACCCACCATCACCCAGCAACCCACCACCACCACTATGTGATAAAACTAATCAGAGGGGACCAGAGAGAATGAAATTCAGCCAATTGATGTTTTGAGGAGGCAGACATTGTTTCCATGCTAATATAATCTAAAAGAAAATTTCTAAACTGGTTAATACACAGATTGTTCTTCGCTTTCCAGTTCATGAGAATAGTTTTCTTTGCGATACATAACACTGTGACAACCATGTGTGCTGAGTTAATTTCCATGTTGATGTTGTCTAAGTCACCCAGTATGCACAGTGTGGGGCATGCAGGGATGCTACACTTTAGCCATGTTGATAGGTCCTCACAGACTTCAAGCCAGAACTTCTGGACAGGCGCAGAAAAACCACAAAGCGTGTGCATAATCATCAGGTGTGTTATCTGTGCAATGTGAGCAGATGTTTGAGTGTGTTAGACCCATCCTGAACATCCTTTGTCCTGTATAGTGTGTTTAATGAAGGATTTTGTATTGTATGAGCTGTAAATTAGGATTTCGAGTCTTTATGAAGGTGTTCAAACATATTTGTGGTTAGAAGCTATGACCAGAACTGATGGATAAATCTGCCTCCCATTTTGAGGATGGAAGAGACATTGTGTCATCTATCTTAGACAATAATTTATATATTTTTGATAGTAGTTTTGGGGTACAGATGCTTAGAAATTCTGCTACCCTAGTCGGGGGTTGTAAGTCTGGTTGGTGGAGGATATATCCATCCATCCATCCATCCATCATCTGCCGCTTATCCGGGGGTCGGGTCGCGGGGGCAGGAGCTTGAGCAGAGAAACCCAGACGTCTCTGTCCCCGGCCACTTCCTCCAGCTCTTCCGGGGGGACCCCGAGGCGTTCCCAGGCCAGCCGAGAGACATAGTCTCTCCAACGTGTCCTGGGTCTCCCCCGGGGTCTCCTCCCAGTGGGACGTGCCCGGAACACCTCCCCAGGGAGGCGCCCAGGGGGCATCCTAACCAGATGCCCGAGCCACCTCATCTGACTCCTCTCAATGCGGAGGAGCAGCGGTTCTACTCCGAGCCCCTCCCGGATGACTGAGCTTCTCACCCTATCTCTAAGGGAGAGCCCAGACACCCTGCGGAGGAAACCCATTTCGGCCGCTTGTATTCGCGATCTTGTTCTTTCGGTCACTACCCACAACTCGTGACCATAGGTGAGGATGGGAACGTAGATTGACCAGTAAGTAGAGAGCTTCGCCTTCTGGCTCAGCTCCCTCTTCACAACGACGGGTCGGTGCAGAGCCTGCAACACTGCAGGCGCCGCACCGATCCGCCCGTCAATCTCCCGCTCCATTCGTCCGTCACTCGTGAACAAGACCCCGAGATACTTGAACTCCTCCTCTTGGGGAAGGATCTCATTCCCGACCCGGAGAGAGCATTCCACCCTTTTCCGGCTGAGAACCATAGTCTCGGATTTGGAGGTGCTGATTCTCATCCCAGCCGCTTCACACTCGGCTGCGAATCACTCCAGTGAGAGCTGAAGGTCACGGCCTGACGACGCTAACAGAACCACATCATCTGCAAAAAGCAGAGACCCGATTCTGAGGTCGCCAAATGGGACACCCTCAACGCCCTGGCTCCGCCTAGAAATTCTGTCCATAAAAGTTAGGAACAGAATCGGTGACAAAGGGCAGCCCTGACGGAGTCCAACTCTCACCGGAAACGTATCCGACTTACTGCCGGCAATGCGGACCAAACTCTGGCACCGGTCATACAGAGACCGAACGGCCCCTATGAAGGGGTCCGGCACTCCATATTCCCGGAGCACCCCCCACAGGACTCCACGAGGGACACGGTCGAACGCTTTCTCCAAGTCCACAAAACACATGTAGACTGGTTGGGCGAACTCCCATGCACCCTCCAGGATCCTGCCGAGGGTATAGAGCTGGTCCACTGTTCCACGGCCAGGACGAAAGCCACACTGCATCTCCTGAATCCGAGGCTCGATTATCCGACGGATCCTCCTCTCCAATACCCCCGAATAGACCTTACCAGGGAGGCTGAGGAGTGTGATACCCCTATAGTTGGAACACACCCTCCGGTCCCCCTTTTTAAAGAAGGGGGCCACCACCCCAATCTGCCAGTCCAGAGGCACTGTCCCCGATGTCAACGCGATACTGCAGAGGCGTGTCAGCCAAGACAGCCCTACAACATCCAGAGCCTTGAGAAACTCAGGACGGACCTCATCCACCCCCGGGGCCTTGCCACCGAGGAGCTTTTTAACCACCTCGGCAACCTCAGCCCCAGAAATGGGAGGCCCCGTCTCCGAGCTCTCCGACTCTGCCTCTTCCGAGCACGTGTTGGTAGGATTGAGGAGTTCCTCGAAGTACTCCCCCCACCGACTCACAACATCCCTAGTTGAGGTCAGCAAAGCCCCGTCCCCACTGTAAACAGTGTTGACTGTGAGCCGCTTCCCCCCCCCTGAGACGCCGGATGGTGGACCAGAATCTTTTCGAGGCCGTCCGGAAATCGTTCTCCATGGTCTCACCGAACTCCTCCCAGGCCCGAGTTTTTGCCTCACAACCGCCGAAGCCGTGGCCCGTCTGGCCCGTCGGTACCTATCAGCTTCTTCCAGGGTCCCACTGGCCAAAAAGGCCCGATAGGACTCCTTCTTCAGCTTGACGGCTTCCCTCACCACTGGTGTCCACCAGCAGGTTCGAGGGTTGCCGCCACGACAGGCACCGACCACCTTACGGCCACAACTCCGACCAGCTGCCTCGGCAATGGAGTCACGGAACATGGCCCATTCGGACTCAATGTCCCCCACCTCAAATATGGTTGAAGCTCTGCCGGAGGTGGGAGTTAAAGCTCCTTCTGACGGGGGATTCTGACAAACGCTCCCAGCAGACCCTCACAATACGTATGGGCCTGCCAGGTCTGATCGGCATCCTCCCCCACCAGCGGAGCCAACTCACCACCAGGTGGTGATCAGTTGACAGCTCCGCCCCTCTCTTCACCCGAGTGTCCAGGACATACGGCCGCAAGTCCGATGATACAACCACAAAGTCGATCATCGAACTGCGGCCAAGGGTGTCCTGGTGCCAAGTGCACATATGGACACCCTTATGCCTGAACATGGTGTTCGTTATGGACAGTCTATGACTGGCACAGAAGTCCAACAACATAACACCACTCTGATTCAGATCGGGGGGGCCGTTCCTCCCAATCACACCCCTCCAGGTCTCACTGTCATTGCCCACGTGAGCATTGAAGTCCCCCAGCAGAATGAGGGAGTCTCCGGTAGGAGCATTCTCCAGTGCCTCCCCCAGAGACTCCAAAAAGGGTAGGTACTCTGAACTGCTGTTTGGCGCATAGGCACAAACAACAGTCAGGACTCGTCCCCCCACCCAAGGCGGAGGGAGGCTACCCTCTCGTTCACTGGGGTAAACCCCAATGTACTGGCACACAGCCGGGGGGCAATAAGTATGCCCACACCTGCTCTGCGCCTCTCACCACGGGCAACTCCAGAGTGGAAGAGAGTCCAACCCCTCTCAAGAGTACTGGTTCCAGATCCCAAGCCGTGCGTCGAGATGAGTCCGACTATATCTAACGGTCTGATGAAGTTTCAACAATAAACAACAAACTTTGTATTATGAGAAAGAACCAGACTCATTCTTCAGGAATCCGAAAATAAGCTCTATTTTACGAGTTATGCACGAATTCGGATTCTCCTATAAAACGAATTCCTTAACTCAAACCAAGTTAAGACTGCTTTGTCCTTCATATTTATTCATGTCTAATCAAGTTTCAATGATAAACAACGTTGTACTTTGTAGAATGAGAAAGAACTTCTTCAGCAATAAGCATCTCTCGACAAATGACGAAATAAAGATTTTGCTATAAAATTAATTGCTATCAGCCTGACTTAAAACTGTCTTCCTTATTTATCCACTTCAAATCAAGTTTCAACAATTAGAAAAAATTTGTAGTTTGAGAAAGAACAACTTAATCTTGAGCAATCAGTATAAAAAGAGGGTAAGCAAAGGTGCGAATGTCAAACCATACATGATCAAAACAGGGAGCGGAGGTGTTTGGCTGAGACAAGGTGTGAATGTCCACCCATAATTAATGAAAAGCGGGCAACAAGTAGGTTTGAATGCCCAACCATACATCATCAAAAGCAGGAGTGGATATGTTCGGCTACAAGAAGGTTTGAACGTCTGACCATATTTTGTAAAAAGCGGGTAAGAAAAGGTTCGAATGCCCGAACATACACCATCAAAGGAGGGAGCGGAGGTGTTCCGCTGTAAGAAGGTGTGAATGTCCGACCATAGTTGGTAAAAAACGGGTAAGAAAAGGTTAAAATACCCGACTGTACACAATCAGTAGCGGATGCGGAGTTGTTCGGCTACTAAAAGGTGTGAAAGTCCGACCACGGTTTGTAAAAAGCGGGTAAGAAAAGGTGCGAATGCCCGAAAATGTATGATCAAAAGAGGGAGCGGAGGTGTTTGGCTGCAAGAAGGTGTGAATGTACACCCATAATTACTGAAAAATGGGTAAGAAAAGGTGCGAATGCCCAACTATACATAATCAAAAGCAGGAGTGGATGTGTTCGGCTCCAAGAAGGGTTGAATGTCTGACCATAGTTTGTAAAAAGCAGGTAAGAAAAGGTTTGACTGCCCGAACATACACCATCAAAAGAGGGAGCGGAGGTGTTCCGCTGTAAGAAGGTGTGAATGTCCGACCATAGTTGGTAAAAAGCGGGTAAGAAAAGGTTAAAATACCCAACTGTACACAATCAATAGCGGGAGCGGAGTTGTTCGGCTACTAAAAGATGTGAAAGTCCGACTATGGTTTGTAAAAAGCGGGTAAGAAAAGGTGCTAATGCCCGACAATGTATGATCAAAAGAGGGAGCGGAGGTGTTCGGCTGCAAGAAGGTCTGAATGTCCAACCATAATTTGTAAAAACCGGGAAGGAAAGGCTCGAAAGCCCGACTATACACCATCAAAAGCGGGAGCAGAGTGGTTCAGCTGCAAGAAGGTCTGAATGTCCATCAATAATTGCTTTAAAACATGAAAGAAAATTTTCGAATATCATCCGCACATGATCATAAGAAGGAGAGGAGGTGTTCAGCTGCAAGAAGGTGTGAATGTCCACCCATAATTCCTGAAAAATGGGTAAAAAAAGGTGCGAATGCCCAACCATAAATTATCAAAAGCAGGTGTGAATGTCAGATCATAACTTGCAAAAAGCTGATGAGAAAGGGTGAGAATGCCCGACTATACACCATCAAATGCGGGAGCGGAGGTGTTCGATTCTGAGTAGGTGTGAATGTCCGACTATAATTGCTGAAAAATGTGTTAGAAAAGGAAAGAATGCCGGACCATACATCATCAAAAGCGAGAGAGGTGGTGTTCGGCTGCAAAAAGGTGTAAATGTTCGACTAAAGTTTGTAAAAAGCGGGTAAGACATGGTGCGAATGCCTGACAAGGTATGATCAAAAGCAGGAGCGGAGGTGTTCAGCTGCAAGAAGGTCTAAATGTCCATCAATAATTGCTAGAAAACATGAAAGAAAATTTTCGAAAATCAAACCGCACATGATCATAAGTGGGAGAGGAGGTGTTCAGCTGCAAGAAGGTGTGAATGTCCACCCATTATTCCTGACAAATGGGTAAAAAAAAGGTGCGAATGCCCAACCATACATCATCAAAAGCAGGAGTGGATGTGTTCGGCTACAAGAAGGTGTGAACGTCCAACCAAAGTTTGTAAAAAGCAGTTAAGAAAAGGTTTGAATATCCAACCAAACATAATCAAAAGCGGGAGCATAGCTTTTCGACTGCAAGTAGGTGTGAATGTCAGATCATAATTTGCAAAAAGCTGATGAGAAAGGGTGAGAATGTCCGACTGCACACCATCAAATGCGGGAGCGGAGTTGTTCGGCTGTGAGTAGGTGTGAATCTCCGACCGTAATTTCTGAAAAATGTGTTAGAAAAGGTAAGAATGCCGGTCCATACATCATCAAAAGCGAGAGAGGTGGTGTTCGGCTGCAAGTAGGTGTGAATGTCCAGCCATAATTACTCACAAACGGGTAAGAAAAGGTAGTATTGCCAGACCATACATGATCAAAACAGGGAGCGGAGGTGGTTCAGCTGCAAGAAGGTGTGAATGTCTCACTAAAGTTCAAATATATTAACAAAAGCGGGAGGAGAGGTCTTCGGATGAGAGTGGTTGAGAATTTCCAACCATAATCTATAAAATTCGGTGAAAAAAAGGTGTGATAGAACACTAAAAGGTGGAGCGGAAGTGTTCGGCTGCAAGAAGGTGTGAATGTCCGACTATATTTGGTGAAAAGCAGGTGAAGCAAGGTCTGAATGCCCAACCTTACATTATCAAAAGCGAGATCAGAGGTGTTTGGCTGCAAGAAGGCCATAGTTTGCCAAAAGCGGGTAAGCTGCGAATGACCAACTAAATATCAACAAAAGTGGGGGCGGAGGTCTTCGGATGCAACTGGGTGTGAACATCCCACCATACAAGTATGGTGGAGAGGAAGCTGTGAACAGCCGACCATAGTTTGCAAAAAGCGGGTGAGACAAGGTGCGAATGTCCAACCATACATGATCAAAACAGGGAGCGGAGGTGTTTGGCTGTGACAAGGTGTGAATGTCCACCCAAAATTAATGAAAAGCGGGCAAAAAGTAGGTTTGAATGCCCAAGCATACATCATCAAAAGAAGGAGTGGATGTGTTCGGCTACAAGAAGGTTTCAATGTCCGAGCATAGTTTGTAAAAAGCGGGTAAGAAAAGGTTCGAATGCCCAAACATACACCATCAAAAGAGGGAGCGGAGGTGTTCCGCTGTAAGAAGGTGTGAATGTCCGACCATAGTTGGTAAAAAGTGGGTAAGAAAAGGTTAAAATACCCGACTGTACACAATCAATAGGGGGAGCGGATGTGTTCGGCTACAAGAAGATGTGAAAGTCCAACCATGGTTTGTAAAAAGCTGGTAAGAAAAGGTTCGAATGCCCGAATATATACCATCAAAAGCGGAAGCGGAGGTGTTCGGCTGCAAGAAGGTGTGAACGTCCGACCAAAGTTTGTAAAAAGCAGTTAAGAAAAGGTTCGAATATCCAACCAAACATAATCAAAAGCGGGAGCAGAGCTGTTCGACTGTAAGTAGGTGTGAATGTCCAGCCATAATTACTCACAAAGGGGTAAGAAAAGGTAGTATTGCCAGACCATACATGATCAAAACAGGGAGCTGAGGTGGTTCAGCTGCAAGGTGTGAATGTCTGACTATAGTTTGTCAAAAGCGGGTAAGATAAGGTGCGAATGCCCGACAATGTATAATCAAAAGAGGGAGCAGAGGTTTTCGGCTACACGAAGGTTTGAATGTCCGACCATAGTTTGTAAAAAGGGGGTAAGAAAAGGTTCAAATGCCTGACTATACACCATCAAAAGAGGGAGCGGAGATGTTCCGCTGTAAGACGGTGTGAATGTCCGACCATAGTTGGTAAAAAGCGGGTAAGAAAAGGTTAAAATACCCGACTGTACACAATCAATAGCAGGAGTGGAGTTGTTCGGCTACAAGAAGGTGTGAAAGTCCAACCATCGTTTGTAAAAAGCTGGTAAGAAAAGGTTCGAATGCCCGAATATATACCATCAAAAGCGGAAGCGGAGGTGTTCGGCTGCAAGAAGGTGTGAACGTCCGACCAAAGTTGGCAAAAAGCAGTAAAGAAAAGGTTCGAATATCCAAACATAATTAAAAGCGAGAGAGATTGTGTTCAGCTGCAAGTAGGTGTGAATATCCAGCCATAATTACTCACAAACGGGTAAGAAAATGTAGT
>NW_027325583.1:0-42623 GCF_036924035.1 Leuresthes tenuis | reverse complement strand
GAAAGAAAATTTTCGAAAATCAAACCGCACATGATCATAAGTGGGAGAGGAGGTGTTCAGCTGCAAGAAGGTGTGAAATTCCACCCATAATTCCTGAAAAATGGGTAAAAAAAGGTGCGAATGCCCAACCATACATCATCAAAAGCAGGAGTGGATGTGTTCGGCTACAAGAAGGTTTGAATGTCCGAGCATAGTTTGTAAAAGGCAGGTAAGAAAAGTTTCGAATGCCCGAACATACAACATCAAAAGAGGGAGCGGAGGTGTTCCGGTGTAAGACGGTGTGAATGTCCGACCATAGTTGGTAAAAAGCGGGTAAGAAAAGGTGAAAATACCCGACTGTACACAATCAAAAGAGGGAGCGGACTTGTTCAGCAACAAAGTGTGAAAGTCCAACCATGGTTTGTAAAAAGCGGGTAAGAAAAGGTTTGTGTGGCCGAATATACAACATCAAAAGCGGAAGCGGAGGTGTTCGGCTGCAAGAAGGTGTGAACGTCCGACAAAAGTTTGTAAAAAGCAGTTAAGAAAAGTTTCGAATATCCAACCAAACATAATCAGAAGTGGGAGCACAGCTGTATGACTGCAAGTAGGTGTGAATGTCAGATCATAATTTGGAAAAAGCCTATGAGAAAGGGTGGGAATGCCCAACTATACACCATCAAATGCGGGAGCGGAGTTGTTCGGCTGTGAGTAGGTGTGAATCTCCAACCATAATTGCTGAAAAATGTGTTAGAAAAGGTAAGAATGCCGGTCCATACATCATCAAAAGCGGGAGAGGTGGTGTTCGGCTGCAAGTAGGTATGAATGTCCAGCCATAATTACTCACAAACGGGTAAGAAAAGGTAGTATTGCCAGACCATACATGATCAAAACAGGGAGCGGAGGTGGTTCAGCTGCAAGAAGGTGTGAATGTCCAACTAAAGTTTGTAAAAAGCGGGTAAGACAAGGTGCGAATGCCCGACAATGTATGATCAAAAGAGGGAGCGGAGGTTTTCGGCTGCAAGAAGGTCTGAATGTCCACCCATAATTCCTGAAAAATGGGTAAGAAAAGGTGCGAATGCCAAACCATACATCATCAAAAGCAGGAGTGGATATGTTCGGCTACAAGAAGGTTTGAATATCCGACCATAGTTTGTAAAAAGCAGTTAAGAAAAGTTTCGAATATCCAACCAAACATAATCAAAAGTGGGAGCGGAGGTGTTCCGTTGTAAGTCGGTGTGAATGTCCGACCATAGTTGGCATAAAGCGGGTAAGAAAAGGTTAAAATACCCGACTGTACACAATCAATAGCGGGAGCGGAGTTGTTCGGCTGCAAGAAGGTGTCCGACCAAAGTTTGTAAAAAGCAGTTAAGAAAAGGTTTGAATATCTAATCAAACATAATCAAAAGCGGGAGCAGCGCTGTTCGACTGCAAGTAGGTGTGAATGTCAGATCATAATTTGCAAAAAGCTGATGAGAAAGGGTGAGAATGCCCGACGATACACCATCAAATGTGGGAGCGGAAGTTTTCGGTTGTGAGTAGGTGTGAATGTCCAACCATAATTGCTGAAAAATGTGTTAGAAAAGGTAAGAATGCCGGACCATACATCATCAAAAGCGGGAGAGGTGGTGTTCGGCTGCAAGAAGGTGTGAATGTCCAGCCATAATTACTCACAAACGGGTAAGAAAAGGTAGTATTGCCAGACCATACATGATCAAAACAGGGAGCGGAGGTGGTTCAGCTGCAAGAAGGTGTGAATGTCCAACTAAAGTTTGTAAAAAGCGGGTAAGACAAGGTGCGAATGCCTGACAATGTATGGTCAAAAGAGGGAGCGGAGGTTTTCGGCTGCAAGAAGGTCTGAATGTCCACTCATAATTCCTGAAAAATGGGTAAAAAAAGGTGCGAATGCCCAACAATACATCATCAAAAGCAGGAGTGGATGTGTTCGGCTACAATGTTTGAATGTTCGAGCATTGTTTGTAAAAAGCGGGTAAGAAAAGGTTCGAATGCCCGAACATACACCATCAAAAGAGGGAGCGGAGGTGTTCCGCTGTAAGGTGTGAACGTCCGACCAAAGTTTGTAAAAAGCAGTGAAAAGCGAGAAAAAGCTTTTCGTGAGTTCTGCATTATTTGGGATTTTCTTTATAAAATGCATTCCTTCACCCATACTATGTTAAAACTGATTTGTCCTTCATATTTACCATGTCTAGAAAGATTTAAACAAAAAAACAACGTTGTACTTTGCAGTAAAAGAAAGAGCAAATCTAAAGTTTCAGGAATCCGAGTGTAAGCTTCCTTTCATGAGTTCTGCACGATTTCGGATTTTGCTATAAAATGAATTGCTTTGCTCAAACCAAGTTAAAACTGCTTTGTCCTTCCATATTTATCAATGTCGATATAGATTTAAACAAAACAAAAAACCACGTACTTTGCAATATAAGAAAGAGCAACACTGAAGGTTCAGGAATCCGAGAATAAGCTTTTCATGTGTTCTGCATGTTTTGGGATTTTGTTTTAAAATTAATTCCTTCACTCAAACTATGTTAAAACTGGTTTGTCCTTCATAGATATCCATGTCTAAAAATGTTTGAAGCATAAACTTCCTCATATTACCCTGAATGAGAAAGAACCACACTTGTGATTAAGCCATACGTTCCTTTTGAGGAGTTCTGCATGATTTGGGATTTTACTATTAAATAAATTCCTTCACTCAAACCAAGTTAAAACTGCTTTTACCTTCATATTTATCAATGTCTAGATCGACTTCAACAAAGAACAACATTCATTTTATAGGAAAATCCGAAATTGTGCAGAACTCATGAAAGTAAGCTTATTCTCGGATTCCTGATCCTTCAGTGTTACTCTTTCCTATACTGCAAAATACAACGTTGTTCCTTGTTGAAATCGATCTAGACATTGATAAATATGAAGTTAAAAGCAGTTTCCACTTGGTTTGAGTGAAGGAATTAATTTTATAGCAAAATCCCAAATCATGTAGAACGTATGGAAATAAGCTTATTCTCGGATTCCTGATCCTTCAGTGTTACTCTTTCTTCTACTGCAAAATACAATGTTGTTCTTTGTTGAAATTGATCTAGACATTGATAAATATGAAGGACAAAGCAGTTTTAACTTGGTTTGAGTGAAGGAATTAATTTTTTACATAAAATCCCAAATCATGCAGAACGTATGGAAATAAGCTTATTCTCGGATTCCTGATCCTTCAGTGTTGCTCTTTCTTCTACTGCAAAATACAATGTTGTTCTTTGTTGAAATCGATCTAGACATTGATAAATATGAAGGACAAAGCAGTTTTAACTTGGTTTGAGTGAAGGAATTCATTTTTTACATAAAATCCCAAATCATGCAGAACGTATGGAAATAAGCTTATTCTCGGATTCCTGATCCTTCAGTGTTGCACTTTCTTCTACTGCAAAATACAATGTTGTTCTTTGTTGAAATTGATCTAGACATTGATAAATATGAAGGACAAAGCAGTTTTAACTTGGTTTGAGTGAAGGAATTCATTTTTTACATAAAATCCCAAATCATGCAGAACGTATGGAAATAAGCTTATTCTCGGATTCCTGATCCTTCAGTGCTGCTCTTTCTTCTACTGCAAAATACAATGTTGTTCTTTGTTGAAATCGATCTAGACATTGATAAATATGAAGGACAAAGCAGTTTTCCCTTGGTTTGAGTGAAGGAATTCATTTTATAGTAAAATCCGAAATCGTGCAGAACTCATGAAAGCAAGCTTATGCTCGGATTCCTGAAACTTTAGATTTGCTCTTTCTTTTACTGCAAAGTACAACGTTGTTTTTTGCTGAAATCTATCTAGACATTGATAAATACCAGCCGAACATCTCTGCTGCAGCTTTTGATAACTTATCGTTGGGCATTCTTACCTTTTCTTACCCGCTTTTTACAAATTATGATCTGACATTCACACCTACTTGCAGTCGAACACATCCACTCCTGCTTTTGATGTATGGTTGGGCATTCGCACCTTTTCTTACCCATTTTTCAGTAATTATGGGTGGACATTCAGACCTTCTTACAGCTGAAAACCTCCGCTGCCGCTTTTGATGGTGTATAGTCTGGCTTTCGAGCCTTTTCTTCCCCGGGTTTTACAAATTATGGTTGGACATTCAGACCTTCTTGCAGCCGAACACCTCCGCTCCCTCTTTTGATCATACATTGTCGGGCATTCGCACCTTGTCTTTCCCGCTTTTTACAAACTTTAGTCGGACATTCACACCTTCTTGCAGCTGAACCCCCTCCGCTCCCTGTTTTGATCATGTATGGTCTAGCAATACTACCTTTTCTTACCCGTTTGTGAGTAATTATGGCTGGACATTCATACCTACTTGCAGCTGAACACCACCTCTCCCGCTTTTGATGATGTATGGACCGGCATTCTTACCTTTTCTAACACATTTTTCAGCAATTATGGTCGGACATTCACACCTACTCACAGACGAACACCTCCGCTCCCGCATTTGATGGTGTATAGTCGGGCATTCTCACCCTTTCTCATCAGCTTTTTGCAAATTATGATCTGACAGTCAAACCTACTTGCAGTCGAACAGCTCTGCTCCCACTTTTGATTATGTTTGGTTGCATATTCGAAACTTTTCTTAACTGCTTTTTACAAACTTTGGTCGGACGTTCACACCTTCTTGCAGCCGAACACCTCCTCTTCCTCTTTTGACGGTATATATTCGCGCATTCGAACCTTTTCCTAGCCGCTTTTTACAAACCATGGTCGGACTTTCACACCTTCTTGTAGCCTAAAAACTCCGCTACCGCTATTGATTGTGTACAGTCGGGAATTTTAACCTTTTCTTACGCGCTTTTTGCCAACTATGGTCGGACATTCACACCGTCTTACACCGGAACACCTCCACTCCCTCTTTTGATGGTGTATGTTCGGGCATTCGAACCTTTTCTTACCCGCTTTCTACAAACTATGGTCAGACATTCAAACCTTCTTGTAGCCGAACACATCCACTCCTGCTTTTGATGATGTATGGTTGGGCATTCGCACCTTTTCTTACCCACATTTCAGTAATTATGGGTGGACATTCACACCTTCTTGCAGCTAAACACCTCCTCTCCCGCTTATGATCATGTGTGAATTGATACTCGAAAATTCTCTTTCATGTTTTCTAGCAACTATTGATGGACATTCAGACCTTCTTGCAGCTGAACACCTCCGCTCCAGCTTTTGATGGTGTATATTCGGGCATACGAACCTTTTCTTACCCGCTTTTTACAAACCATGGTCGGACTTTCACACCTTCTTGTAGCTGAACAACTCCGCTCCCTCTTTTGATTGTGTATAGTCGAGAATTTTAACCTTTTCTTACCTGCTTTTTACCAACTATGGTCGGACATTCACACCTTCTTACAGCGGAACACCTCCGCTCCCTCTTTTGATGGTGTATGATTGGGTATTCGAACCTTTTCTTACCCGCCTTTTACAAACTATGGTCAGACATTCAAACCTTCTTGTAGCCGAACACATCCACTCCTGTTTTTGATGATGTATGGTTGGGCATTCGCACCTTCGTGCTCCTCACCCTCCCTTTCTCCCTCCTCCTCCCCTCACCTGAAATTCACTGAGGAGATGATGGAACGGGTCAATGTTGGGCTTAGATCTACCCCCCAGCCCAATCCCTTTTTATCCCCCATAAACCCCCAACCAAAGCGGCCAAAGGTTCCCCGCCGAGCCCTGCCCCTACTAGAGCAGCCGAAGCGACGGAGCCCAGCCCCACCCCCTTGGGGTCCAGGCTGTGTGGATTCTGACAGTCGTGACTTTTCCCAGGACAACAGGGCCCCACCCTGTTCGTTAGAAGATTTTAAAATTTCTGTACTTTTAGGTGACAGAAGGAGAAATGTGACCCAGTCAAAACACAGAGAGTTGCACTCAAAAAGATCTTTAAATAAAGTAAACATACCTTGTGTGCCACAGACTGCTCCCAAACACGAGGGGGCAAATAATACCTCTAAAACACTTAAGTTGGCTTTATTAAATGTTAGGTCTTTAGCTGGGAAAACATTCTTAATTAATGATTTTATCACTGAGCACACCCTGGATTTTATGTTTTTAACTGAAACTTGGTTGGAACAAAATAACAGTGCTGCTGTTCTTATTGAGTCAACACCTCCTGGTTACAGTTTTAACAGCGGAGAGGAGGAGGGGTCGCAGTCTTATTCAATGAATCATTTCAATGTAAGCAGTTATCTCCTGGAAGTTTTCAGTCATTTGAATATATGGCTATACAGCTGAAGGCCTCACCCAGAGTCCTGTTTCTGAATATTTACAGGCCCCCTAAATACTGTGCAGATTTTTCTGAAGACCTCAGTGAACTGCTGTCTATGATCTGTGTTGATTTTGACTGTATAATTATTGTTGGTGATTTTAACATCCATATGGACAACCCTCAGGACAGAGGGACTAAAGACCTGAGTAACACTCTGGACAACTTTGGTCTGACTCAGCATATAACAGAGCCCACGCACAATAGGGGGCACACTCTAGACTTAGTGATCTCTAAGGGTCTAAGCATTTCAAAGATTACTGTGTCTGATGTGGGCCTGTCTGACCATTCCTGTGTTTTCTTTTTTTTTTTTTCTTTGAGAGTACGATTTCAGTGCACACAAATGTCTCAACAGCAGTGATCTCAAAACGGTGTGTAACTGAAAAAAGTAGTAAGATCTTTAACCAGGTCTTCTCTTTAACACCTGCCCTTTCCGGGGGTTCAGTCAGTGAGGTCGTCAGTAGCTTTAATACTAAAATGTTAAATGTTATGGATACTATTGCTCCCATTAAGGTGAAGGTTATCTCTGGAAGGAAGAAGTCTCCATGGCAAAATTCCACACTGGTGAAAAATGGGAAAAGAGAGTGTCGGAAAGCTGAGCGCAGATGGAGAAAAACAAATCTCCAGGTTCATTATGACATCTATAAAGAGAAACTTCACTCTTATAATTTACAACTGAGGAATGCAAGGAAATCCTACTTCTCTGACATCATCACCAAAAACAGTCATAATGCTCGGGCCTTATTTGCTACAGTTGACAGGCTAACAAACCCTCCTGTGTCAGTGGCAACTGAACTCCATTCCACCATGGCCTGCAATGACTTTGCCAAATTCTTCATAGACAAAGTCCAAAATATTAGACAAGCAGTTGGTACATCAGCAGCAGGTTCAGCAAATGCACTGTGTCCACCGAAAACCGGTTTAAACACCATGACACTATTTCAACCCATTAACAGTAAAGACCTGGAGGACATCTTACGTCACCTGAAGTCCTCCTCTTGCTGTTTAGACATCCTACCAACAGGTTTTTTCAAAGGGGTCTCAAAGACTTTGGAGTCAGACCTGTTACTTATTGTGAACTTGTCCTTAACGTCAGGTGTGTTTCCAGAGCCACTAAAAACAGCTGTAATTAAACCTCTGCTGAAAAAGGACAATCTTAACAAGACGCAAATGAACAGGCCCATCTCAAATCTCCAATTTTTAAGTAAGATCATTGAAAAAGTGGTTTTTCAACAGCTTAATTACTTTTTAACACAAAATAACTGCCATGATACCTTCCAGTCAGGATTTAGACAGCACCACAGCACTGAGACTGCTCTGACCAAAGTGTTTAATGACACATGTCTGAATACAGACAGTGGAAAAATGTCAGTCTTAGTTTTACTGGATCTCAGTGCTGCCTTTGATACAGTTGACCACAATATATTACTCAAACGACTGGAGAACTGGGCTGGTCTTTCGGGAACTGTACTAAACTGGTTTAAAACATACTTAGAGAACAGGAAGTACTTTGTGTCAATAGGTAACTTTACATCTGAGCAGACAAGAATCACATGTGGAGTTCCCCAAGGTTCCATCCTGGGACCTCTTCTGTTTAACATCTACATGCTCCCACTGGCACAGATTATAAAAAACAACCAAATAAACTACCATAGCTATGCAGATGACACACAGATGTATATAACAATGTCACCAGGAGACAGAGGGCCTGTACAGGCCCTTGGAAAATCCATCGAGGAGATTAATGATTGGATGTGCCACAACTTCCTCCACCTAAACAAAAACAAAACTGAGGTAATTATCTTTGGAGCCAAAGATAAACGATTGAAAGTCACCACAGAGCTTCAATCTATAAATCTAAAAACTACCAACCAGGCCAGAAATCTGGGTGTAGTGATGGACTCAGACCTAAATTTGGACAAACACATTAAGGCAATAACAAAGTCAGCCTACTATCACCTTAAGAATATATGAAGGCTAAAAGATCTGATGTCTCAGCAGGACCTGGAAAAACTAGTCCATGCTTTCATCTTTAGTAGGCTTGATTATTGTAACAGCATCTTTACAGGTCTGCCTAAAAAGTCAGTTAGACAACTGCAGCTCATCCAGAACTCAGCTGCTCGAGTCCTCACTAAGACCAAAAAAGTGGAGCACATCAGTCCAGCTCTGAAGTCTTTACACTGGCTGCCTGTCCATCAGAGGATAGACTTTAAAGTTCTGATGCTGGTCTATAAAGCTCTGAATGGCCAAGGACCAAAATACATCAGTGACCTCCTGACCCACTATGAACCTTCCAGACCCCTCAGGTCATCTGGATCCGGTTTTTTATCAGTTCCCAGAGTCAAAACCAGACATGGAGAAGCTGCATTCAGCTTCTATGCTCCAAATGTCTGGAACAAACTCACAGAAAGCCTCAGATCAGCTGAAACATTTAAGTCCAGGTTGAAGACACATCTATTTTCAGCTGCATTTGAATAAGCTTGAGTTTCAAAATTTTTTCTGATTTTATCTATTGTTCTTATTTCCTTCTTTTGTTTAAATTATAAATCATGCTTTTTATTTCTTCTGTTTTAATGTCTCTGTGAAGCACTTTGAATCACCTTGTTGTTGAATTGTGCTTTGCAAAAAGCTGATGAGAAAGGGTGAGAATGCCCGACTATACACCATCAAATGCAGGAAAGGAGGCGTTCGGCTGTGAGTAGGTGTGAATCTCCGACCATAATTGCTGAAAAATGTGTTAGAAAAGGTAAGAATGCCGGACCATACATCATCAAAAGCGGGAGAGGTGGTGTTTGGCTGCAAGAAGGTGTGAATGTTCGACTAAAGTTTGTAAAAAGCGGGTAAGACAAGGTGCGAATCCCCGACAATGTTTGATCAAAAGCGGGAGCGGAGATGTTCAGCTGCAAGAAGGTCTGAATGTCCATCAATAATTGCTAGAAAATATGAAAGAAAATTTTCGAAAATCAAACCGCACATGATCATAAGTGGGAGAGGAGGTGTTCAGCTGCAAGAAGGTGTGAAATTCCACCCATAATTCCTGAAAAATGGGTAAAAAAAGGTGCGAATGCCCAACCATACATCATCAAAAGCAGGAGTGGATGTGTTCGGCTACAAGAAGGTTTGAATGTCCGAGCATAGTTTGTAAAAGGCAGGTAAGAAAAGTTTCGAATGCCCGAACATACAACATCAAAAGAGGGAGCGGAGGTGTTCCGGTGTAAGACGGTGTGAATGTCCGACCATAGTTGGTAAAAAGCGGGTAAGAAAAGGTGAAAATACCCGACTGTACACAATCAAAAGAGGGAGCGGACTTGTTCAGCAACAAAGTGTGAAAGTCCAACCATGGTTTGTAAAAAGCGGGTAAGAAAAGGTTTGTGTGGCCGAATATACAACATCAAAAGCGGAAGCGGAGGTGTTCGGCTGCAAGAAGGTGTGAACGTCCGACAAAAGTTTGTAAAAAGCAGTTAAGAAAAGTTTCGAATATCCAACCAAACATAATCAGAAGTGGGAGCACAGCTGTATGACTGCAAGTAGGTGTGAATGTCAGATCATAATTTGGAAAAAGCCTATGAGAAAGGGTGGGAATGCCCAACTATACACCATCAAATGCGGGAGCGGAGTTGTTCGGCTGTGAGTAGGTGTGAATCTCCAACCATAATTGCTGAAAAATGTGTTAGAAAAGGTAAGAATGCCGGTCCATACATCATCAAAAGCGGGAGAGGTGGTGTTCGGCTGCAAGTAGGTATGAATGTCCAGCCATAATTACTCACAAACGGGTAAGAAAAGGTAGTATTGCCAGACCATACATGATCAAAACAGGGAGCGGAGGTGGTTCAGCTGCAAGAAGGTGTGAATGTCCAACTAAAGTTTGTAAAAAGCGGGTAAGACAAGGTGCGAATGCCCGACAATGTATGATCAAAAGAGGGAGCGGAGGTTTTCGGCTGCAAGAAGGTCTGAATGTCCACCCATAATTCCTGAAAAATGGGTAAGAAAAGGTGCGAATGCCAAACCATACATCATCAAAAGCAGGAGTGGATATGTTCGGCTACAAGAAGGTTTGAATATCCGACCATAGTTTGTAAAAAGCAGTTAAGAAAAGTTTCGAATATCCAACCAAACATAATCAAAAGTGGGAGCGGAGGTGTTCCGTTGTAAGTCGGTGTGAATGTCCGACCATAGTTGGCATAAAGCGGGTAAGAAAAGGTTAAAATACCCGACTGTACACAATCAATAGCGGGAGCGGAGTTGTTCGGCTGCAAGAAGGTGTCCGACCAAAGTTTGTAAAAAGCAGTTAAGAAAAGGTTTGAATATCTAATCAAACATAATCAAAAGCGGGAGCAGCGCTGTTCGACTGCAAGTAGGTGTGAATGTCAGATCATAATTTGCAAAAAGCTGATGAGAAAGGGTGAGAATGCCCGACGATACACCATCAAATGTGGGAGCGGAAGTTTTCGGTTGTGAGTAGGTGTGAATGTCCAACCATAATTGCTGAAAAATGTGTTAGAAAAGGTAAGAATGCCGGACCATACATCATCAAAAGCGGGAGAGGTGGTGTTCGGCTGCAAGAAGGTGTGAATGTCCAGCCATAATTACTCACAAACGGGTAAGAAAAGGTAGTATTGCCAGACCATACATGATCAAAACAGGGAGCGGAGGTGGTTCAGCTGCAAGAAGGTGTGAATGTCCAACTAAAGTTTGTAAAAAGCGGGTAAGACAAGGTGCGAATGCCTGACAATGTATGGTCAAAAGAGGGAGCGGAGGTTTTCGGCTGCAAGAAGGTCTGAATGTCCACTCATAATTCCTGAAAAATGGGTAAAAAAAGGTGCGAATGCCCAACAATACATCATCAAAAGCAGGAGTGGATGTGTTCGGCTACAATGTTTGAATGTTCGAGCATTGTTTGTAAAAAGCGGGTAAGAAAAGGTTCGAATGCCCGAACATACACCATCAAAAGAGGGAGCGGAGGTGTTCCGCTGTAAGGTGTGAACGTCCGACCAAAGTTTGTAAAAAGCAGTGAAAAGCGAGAAAAAGCTTTTCGTGAGTTCTGCATTATTTGGGATTTTCTTTATAAAATGCATTCCTTCACCCATACTATGTTAAAACTGATTTGTCCTTCATATTTACCATGTCTAGAAAGATTTAAACAAAAAAACAACGTTGTACTTTGCAGTAAAAGAAAGAGCAAATCTAAAGTTTCAGGAATCCGAGTGTAAGCTTCCTTTCATGAGTTCTGCACGATTTCGGATTTTGCTATAAAATGAATTGCTTTGCTCAAACCAAGTTAAAACTGCTTTGTCCTTCCATATTTATCAATGTCGATATAGATTTAAACAAAACAAAAAACCACGTACTTTGCAATATAAGAAAGAGCAACACTGAAGGTTCAGGAATCCGAGAATAAGCTTTTCATGTGTTCTGCATGTTTTGGGATTTTGTTTTAAAATTAATTCCTTCACTCAAACTATGTTAAAACTGGTTTGTCCTTCATAGATATCCATGTCTAAAAATGTTTGAAGCATAAACTTCCTCATATTACCCTGAATGAGAAAGAACCACACTTGTGATTAAGCCATACGTTCCTTTTGAGGAGTTCTGCATGATTTGGGATTTTACTATTAAATAAATTCCTTCACTCAAACCAAGTTAAAACTGCTTTTACCTTCATATTTATCAATGTCTAGATCGACTTCAACAAAGAACAACATTCATTTTATAGGAAAATCCGAAATTGTGCAGAACTCATGAAAGTAAGCTTATTCTCGGATTCCTGATCCTTCAGTGTTACTCTTTCCTATACTGCAAAATACAACGTTGTTCCTTGTTGAAATCGATCTAGACATTGATAAATATGAAGTTAAAAGCAGTTTCCACTTGGTTTGAGTGAAGGAATTAATTTTATAGCAAAATCCCAAATCATGTAGAACGTATGGAAATAAGCTTATTCTCGGATTCCTGATCCTTCAGTGTTACTCTTTCTTCTACTGCAAAATACAATGTTGTTCTTTGTTGAAATTGATCTAGACATTGATAAATATGAAGGACAAAGCAGTTTTAACTTGGTTTGAGTGAAGGAATTAATTTTTTACATAAAATCCCAAATCATGCAGAACGTATGGAAATAAGCTTATTCTCGGATTCCTGATCCTTCAGTGTTGCTCTTTCTTCTACTGCAAAATACAATGTTGTTCTTTGTTGAAATCGATCTAGACATTGATAAATATGAAGGACAAAGCAGTTTTAACTTGGTTTGAGTGAAGGAATTCATTTTTTACATAAAATCCCAAATCATGCAGAACGTATGGAAATAAGCTTATTCTCGGATTCCTGATCCTTCAGTGTTGCACTTTCTTCTACTGCAAAATACAATGTTGTTCTTTGTTGAAATTGATCTAGACATTGATAAATATGAAGGACAAAGCAGTTTTAACTTGGTTTGAGTGAAGGAATTCATTTTTTACATAAAATCCCAAATCATGCAGAACGTATGGAAATAAGCTTATTCTCGGATTCCTGATCCTTCAGTGCTGCTCTTTCTTCTACTGCAAAATACAATGTTGTTCTTTGTTGAAATCGATCTAGACATTGATAAATATGAAGGACAAAGCAGTTTTCCCTTGGTTTGAGTGAAGGAATTCATTTTATAGTAAAATCCGAAATCGTGCAGAACTCATGAAAGCAAGCTTATGCTCGGATTCCTGAAACTTTAGATTTGCTCTTTCTTTTACTGCAAAGTACAACGTTGTTTTTTGCTGAAATCTATCTAGACATTGATAAATACCAGCCGAACATCTCTGCTGCAGCTTTTGATAACTTATCGTTGGGCATTCTTACCTTTTCTTACCCGCTTTTTACAAATTATGATCTGACATTCACACCTACTTGCAGTCGAACACATCCACTCCTGCTTTTGATGTATGGTTGGGCATTCGCACCTTTTCTTACCCATTTTTCAGTAATTATGGGTGGACATTCAGACCTTCTTACAGCTGAAAACCTCCGCTGCCGCTTTTGATGGTGTATAGTCTGGCTTTCGAGCCTTTTCTTCCCCGGGTTTTACAAATTATGGTTGGACATTCAGACCTTCTTGCAGCCGAACACCTCCGCTCCCTCTTTTGATCATACATTGTCGGGCATTCGCACCTTGTCTTTCCCGCTTTTTACAAACTTTAGTCGGACATTCACACCTTCTTGCAGCTGAACCCCCTCCGCTCCCTGTTTTGATCATGTATGGTCTAGCAATACTACCTTTTCTTACCCGTTTGTGAGTAATTATGGCTGGACATTCATACCTACTTGCAGCTGAACACCACCTCTCCCGCTTTTGATGATGTATGGACCGGCATTCTTACCTTTTCTAACACATTTTTCAGCAATTATGGTCGGACATTCACACCTACTCACAGACGAACACCTCCGCTCCCGCATTTGATGGTGTATAGTCGGGCATTCTCACCCTTTCTCATCAGCTTTTTGCAAATTATGATCTGACAGTCAAACCTACTTGCAGTCGAACAGCTCTGCTCCCACTTTTGATTATGTTTGGTTGCATATTCGAAACTTTTCTTAACTGCTTTTTACAAACTTTGGTCGGACGTTCACACCTTCTTGCAGCCGAACACCTCCTCTTCCTCTTTTGACGGTATATATTCGCGCATTCGAACCTTTTCCTAGCCGCTTTTTACAAACCATGGTCGGACTTTCACACCTTCTTGTAGCCTAAAAACTCCGCTACCGCTATTGATTGTGTACAGTCGGGAATTTTAACCTTTTCTTACGCGCTTTTTGCCAACTATGGTCGGACATTCACACCGTCTTACACCGGAACACCTCCACTCCCTCTTTTGATGGTGTATGTTCGGGCATTCGAACCTTTTCTTACCCGCTTTCTACAAACTATGGTCAGACATTCAAACCTTCTTGTAGCCGAACACATCCACTCCTGCTTTTGATGATGTATGGTTGGGCATTCGCACCTTTTCTTACCCACATTTCAGTAATTATGGGTGGACATTCACACCTTCTTGCAGCTAAACACCTCCTCTCCCGCTTATGATCATGTGTGAATTGATACTCGAAAATTCTCTTTCATGTTTTCTAGCAACTATTGATGGACATTCAGACCTTCTTGCAGCTGAACACCTCCGCTCCAGCTTTTGATGGTGTATATTCGGGCATACGAACCTTTTCTTACCCGCTTTTTACAAACCATGGTCGGACTTTCACACCTTCTTGTAGCTGAACAACTCCGCTCCCTCTTTTGATTGTGTATAGTCGAGAATTTTAACCTTTTCTTACCTGCTTTTTACCAACTATGGTCGGACATTCACACCTTCTTACAGCGGAACACCTCCGCTCCCTCTTTTGATGGTGTATGATTGGGTATTCGAACCTTTTCTTACCCGCCTTTTACAAACTATGGTCAGACATTCAAACCTTCTTGTAGCCGAACACATCCACTCCTGTTTTTGATGATGTATGGTTGGGCATTCGCACCTTCGTGCTCCTCACCCTCCCTTTCTCCCTCCTCCTCCCCTCACCTGAAATTCACTGAGGAGATGATGGAACGGGTCAATGTTGGGCTTAGATCTACCCCCCAGCCCAATCCCTTTTTATCCCCCATAAACCCCCAACCAAAGCGGCCAAAGGTTCCCCGCCGAGCCCCGCCCCTACTAGAGCAGCCGAAGCGACGGAGCCCAGCCCCACCCCCTTGGGGTCCAGGCTGTGTGGATTCTGACAGTCGTGACTTTTCCCAGGACAACAGGGCCCCACCCTGTTCGTTAGAAGATTTTAAAATTTCTGTACTTTTAGGTGACAGAAGGAGAAATGTGACCCAGTCAAAACACAGAGAGTTGCACTCAAAAAGATCTTTAAATAAAGTAAACATACCTTGTGTGCCACAGACTGCTCCCAAACACGAGGGGGCAAATAATACCTCTAAAACACTTAAGTTGGCTTTATTAAATGTTAGGTCTTTAGCTGGGAAAACATTCTTAATTAATGATTTTATCACTGAGCACACCCTGGATTTTATGTTTTTAACTGAAACTTGGTTGGAACAAAATAACAGTGCTGCTGTTCTTATTGAGTCAACACCTCCTGGTTACAGTTTTAACAGCGGAGAGGAGGAGGGGTCGCAGTCTTATTCAATGAATCATTTCAATGTAAGCAGTTATCTCCTGGAAGTTTTCAGTCATTTGAATATATGGCTATACAGCTGAAGGCCTCACCCAGAGTCCTGTTTCTGAATATTTACAGGCCCCCTAAATACTGTGCAGATTTTTCTGAAGACCTCAGTGAACTGCTGTCTATGATCTGTGTTGATTTTGACTGTATAATTATTGTTGGTGATTTTAACATCCATATGGACAACCCTCAGGACAGAGGGACTAAAGACCTGAGTAACACTCTGGACAACTTTGGTCTGACTCAGCATATAACAGAGCCCACTCACAATAGGGGGCACACTCTAGACTTAGTGATCTCTAAGGGTCTAAGCATTTCAAAGATTACTGTGTCTGATGTGGGCCTGTCTGACCATTCCTGTGTTTTCTTTTTTTTTTTTTCTTTGAGAGTACGATTTCAGTGCACACAAATGTCTCAACAGCAGTGATCTCAAAACGGTGTGTAACTGAAAAAAGTAGTAAGATCTTTAACCAGGTCTTCTCTTTAACACCTGCCCTTTCCGGGGGTTCAGTCAGTGAGGTCGTCAGTAGCTTTAATACTAAAATGTTAAATGTTATGGATACTATTGCTCCCATTAAGGTGAAGGTTATCTCTGGAAGGAAGAAGTCTCCATGGCAAAATTCCACACTGGTGAAAAATGGGAAAAGAGAGTGTCGGAAAGCTGAGCGCAGATGGAGAAAAACAAATCTCCAGGTTCATTATGACATCTATAAAGAGAAACTTCACTCTTATAATTTACAACTGAGGAATGCAAGGAAATCCTACTTCTCTGACATCATCACCAAAAACAGTCATAATGCTCGGGCCTTATTTGCTACAGTTGACAGGCTAACAAACCCTCCTGTGTCAGTGGCAACTGAACTCCATTCCACCATGGCCTGCAATGACTTTGCCAAATTCTTCATAGACAAAGTCCAAAATATTAGACAAGCAGTTGGTACATCAGCAGCAGGTTCAGCAAATGCACTGTGTCCACCGAAAACCGGTTTAAACACCATGACACTATTTCAACCCATTAACAGTAAAGACCTGGAGGACATCTTACGTCACCTGAAGTCCTCCTCTTGCTGTTTAGACATCCTACCAACAGGTTTTTTCAAAGGGGTCTCAAAGACTTTGGAGTCAGACCTGTTACTTATTGTGAACTTGTCCTTAACGTCAGGTGTGTTTCCAGAGCCACTAAAAACAGCTGTAATTAAACCTCTGCTGAAAAAGGACAATCTTAACAAGACGCAAATGAACAGGCCCATCTCAAATCTCCAATTTTTAAGTAAGATCATTGAAAAAGTGGTTTTTCAACAGCTTAATTACTTTTTAACACAAAATAACTGCCATGATACCTTCCAGTCAGGATTTAGACAGCACCACAGCACTGAGACTGCTCTGACCAAAGTGTTTAATGACACATGTCTGAATACAGACAGTGGAAAAATGTCAGTCTTAGTTTTACTGGATCTCAGTGCTGCCTTTGATACAGTTGACCACAATATATTACTCAAACGACTGGAGAACTGGGCTGGTCTTTCGGGAACTGTACTAAACTGGTTTAAAACATACTTAGAGAACAGGAAGTACTTTGTGTCAATAGGTAACTTTACATCTGAGCAGACAAGAATCACATGTGGAGTTCCCCAAGGTTCCATCCTGGGACCTCTTCTGTTTAACATCTACATGCTCCCACTGGCACAGATTATAAAAAACAACCAAATAAACTACCATAGCTATGCAGATGACACACAGATGTATATAACAATGTCACCAGGAGACAGAGGGCCTGTACAGGCCCTTGGAAAATCCATCGAGGAGATTAATGACTGGATGTGCCACAACTTCCTCCACCTAAACAAAAACAAAACTGAGGTAATTATCTTTGGAGCCAAAGATAAACGATTGAAAGTCACCACAGAGCTTCAATCTATAAATCTAAAAACTACCAACCAGGCCAGAAATCTGGGTGTAGTGATGGACTCAGACCTAAATTTGGACAAACACATTAAGGCAATAACAAAGTCAGCCTACTATCACCTTAAGAATATATGAAGGCTAAAAGATCTGATGTCTCAGCAGGACCTGGAAAAACTAGTCCATGCTTTCATCTTTAGTAGGCTTGATTATTGTAACAGCATCTTTACAGGTCTGCCTAAAAAGTCAGTTAGACAACTGCAGCTCATCCAGAACTCAGCTGCTCGAGTCCTCACTAAGACCAAAAAAGTGGAGCACATCAGTCCAGCTCTGAAGTCTTTACACTGGCTGCCTGTCCATCAGAGGATAGACTTTAAAGTTCTGATGCTGGTCTATAAAGCTCTGAATGGCCAAGGACCAAAATACATCAGTGACCTCCTGACCCACTATGAACCTTCCAGACCCCTCAGGTCATCTGGATCCGGTTTTTTATCAGTTCCCAGAGTCAAAACCAGACATGGAGAAGCTGCATTCAGCTTCTATGCTCCAAATGTCTGGAACAAACTCACAGAAAGCCTCAGATCAGCTGAAACATTTAAGTCCAGGTTGAAGACACATCTATTTTCAGCTGCATTTGAATAAGCTTGAGTTTCAAAATTTTTTCTGATTTTGTCTATTGTTCTTATTTCCTTCTTTTGTTTAAATTATAAATCATGCTTTTTATTTCTTCTGTTTTAATGTCTCTGTGAAGCACTTTGAATCACCTTGTTGTTGAATTGTGCTTTGCAAAAAGCTGATGAGAAAGGGTGAGAATGCCCGACTATACACCATCAAATGCGGGAAAGGAGGCGTTCGGCTGTGAGTAGGTGTGAATCTCCGACCATAATTGCTGAAAAATGTGTTAGAAAAGGTAAGAATGCCGGACCATACATCATCAAATCGGGAGAGGTGGTGTTTGGCTGCAAGAAGGTGTGAATGTTCGGCTAAAGTTTGTAAAAAGGGGGTAAGACAAGGTGCGAATCCCCGACAATGTTTGATCAAAAGCGGGAGCGGAGATGTTCAGCTGCAAGAAGGTCTGAATGTCCATCAATAATTGCTAGAAAACATGAAAGAAATTTTTCGAAAATCAAACCGCACATGATCATAAGTGGGAGAGGAGGTGTTCAGCTGCAAGAAGGTGTGAAATTCCACCCATAATTCCTGAAAAATGGGTAAAAAAAGGTGCGAATGCCCAACCATACATCATCAAAAGCAGGAGTGGATGTGTTCGGCTACAAGAAGGTTTGAATGTCCGAGCATAGTTTGTAAAAGGCAGGTAAGAAAAGTTTCGAATGCCCAAACATACACCATCAAAAGAGGGAGCGGAGGTGTTCCGGTGTAAGACGGTGTGAATGTCCGACCATAGTTGGTAAAAAGCGGGTAAGAAAAGGTGAAAATACCCGACTGTACACAATCAAAAGAGGGAGCGGACTTGTTCAGCAACAAAGTGTGAAAGTCCGACCATGGTTTGTAAAAAGCGGGTAAGAAAAGGTTTGTGTGGCCGAATATACAACATCAAAAGCGGAAGCGGAGGTGTTCGGCTGCAAGAAGGTGTGAACGTCCGACAAAAGTTTGTAAAAAGCAGTTGAGAAAAGTTTTGAATATCCAACCAAACATAATCAGAAGTGGGAGCACAGCTGTATGACTGCAAGTCGGTGTGAATGTCAGATTATAATTTGGAAAAAGCCTATGAGAAAGGGTGGGAATGCCCAACTATACACCATCAAATGCGGGAGCGGAGTTGTTCGGCTGTGAGTAGGTGTGAATCTCCAACCATAATTGCTGAAAAATGTGTTAGAAAAGGTAAGAATGCCGGTCCATACATCATCAAAAGCGGGAGAGGTGGTGTTCGGTTGCAAGTAGGTATTAATGTCCAGCCATAATTACTCACAAACGGGTAAGAAAAGGTAGTATTGCCAGACCATACATGATCAAAACAGGGAGCGGAGGTGGTTCAGCTGCAAGAAGGTGTGAATGTCCAACTAAAGTTTGTAAAAAGCAGGTAAGACAAGGTGCGAATGCCCGACAATGTATGATCAAAAGAGGGAGCGGAGGTTTTCGGCTGCAAGAAGGTCTGAATGTCCACCAATAATTCCTGAAAAATGGGTAAGAAAAGGTGCGAATGCCCAACCATACATCATCAAAAGCAGGAGTGGATATGTTCGGCTACAAGAAGGTTTGAATATCCGACCATAGTTTGTAAAAAGCAGTTAAGAAAAGTTTCGAATATCCAACCAAACATAATCAATAGCGGGAGCGGAGTTGTTCGGCTGCAAGAAGGTGTCCGACCAAAGTTTGTAAAAAGCAGTTAAGAAAAGGTTTGAATATCTAACCAAACATAATCAAAAGCGGGAGCAGTGCTGTTCGACTGCAAGTAGGTGTGAATGTCAGATCATAATTTAAAAAAAGCTGATGAGAAAGGGTGAGAATGCCCGACTATACACCATCAAATGCGGGAGCGGAAGTTTTCGGTTGTGAGTAGGTGTGAATGTCCGACCATAATTGCTGAAAAATGTGTTAGAAAAGACTAGAATGCCGGACCATCCATCACCAAAAGCGGGAGAGGTGGTGTTCGGCTGCAAGAAGGTGTGAATGTCCAGCCATAATTACTCACAAACGGGTAAGAAAAGGTAGTATTGCCAGACCATACATGATTAAAACAGGGAGCGGAGGTGGTTCAGCTGAGAGAAGGTGTGAATGTCCGACTAAAGTTTGTAAAAAGCGGGTAAGACAAGCTGCGAATGACCGACAATGTATGATCAAAAGAGGGAGCGGTTTTAGGCTGCAAGAAGGTCTGAATGTCCAACCATAATTTGTAAAAAACGGGGAAGAAAAAGCTCGAAAGCCAGACTATACACCATCAAAAGCGGCAGCGGAGGTGTTTGGCTGTAAGAAGGCCTGAATGTCCACCCATAATTACTGAAAAATGGGTAAGAAAAGGTGCGAATGCCCAACCATACATCATCAAAAGCAGAAGTGGATGTGTTCGGCTACAAGAAGAAGGTTTAAATGTCCGACTATAGTTTGTAAAAGGCGGTTAAAGGAAAGGTTCGAATGCCCGAACATACAACATCAAAAGAGGAAGCAGAAGCGGAAGAGCTCCGCTGTAAGACGGTCTGAATGTCCATCAATAATTGCTAGAAAACATGAAAGAAAATTTTTTAATATCAAACCGCACATGATCATAAGCGGGGGAGGAGGTGTTCAGCTGCAAGAAGGTGTGAATGTCCACCCATAATTACTGAAAAATTGGTAAGAAAAGGTGCGAATGCCCAACCATACCTCATCAAAAGAGGGAGCGGAGGTTTTCCGCTGTAAGACGGTGTGAATGTCCGACCATAGTTGGTAAAAAGCGGGTAAGAAAAGGTTAAAATACCCGACTGTACACAATCAATAGCGGGAGCGGAGTTCTTCTGCTACAAGAAGGTGTGAAAGTCCGACCATGGTTTGTAAAAAGCGGGTAAGAAAAGGTTCGAATGCCCGAATATATACCATCAAAAGCGGAGGAGGAGATGTTCGGCTGCAAGAAGGTGTGAACGTCCGACAAAAGTTTGTAAAAAGCAGTTAAGAAAAGGTTCGAATTACCAACCAAACATAATCAAAAGCGGGAGCAGAGCTGTTCGACTGCAAGTAGGTGGGAATGTCAGATCATAATTTGCAAAAACCTGATGAGAAAGGGTGAGAATGCCCGACTATACACCATCAAATGCGGGAGCGGAAGTGTTCGGCTGTGAGTAGGTGTGAATGTCCGACCATAATTGCTGAAAAATGTGTTAGAAAAGACTAGAATGCCGGACCATACATCTTCAAAAGCGGGAGAAGTGGTGTTCGGCTGCAAGTAGGTGTGAATGTCCAGCCATAATTACTCACAAACGGGTAAGAAAGGGTAGTATTGCCAAACCATATATTATCAAAACAGGGAGCGGAGGTGGTTCAGCTGCAAGAAGGTGTGAATGTCCAACTAAAGTTTGTAAAAAGCGGGTAAGACAAGGTGCGAATGCCTGACAATGTATGGTCAAAAAAGGGAGCGGAGGTTTTCGGCTGCAAGAAGGTCTGAATGTCCACCCATAATTCCTGAAAAATGGGTAAAAAAAGGTGCGAATGCCCAACAATACATCATCAAAAGCAGGAGTGGATGTGTTCGGCTACAATGTTTGAATGTTCGAGCATTGTTTGTAAAAAGCGGGTAAGAAAAGGTTCGAATGCCCGAACATACACCATCAAAAGAGGGAGCGGAGGTGTTCCGCTGTAAGGTGTGAACGTCCGACCAAAGTTTGTAAAAAGCAGTGAAAAGCGAGAAAAAGCTTTTCGTGAGTTCTGCATTATTTGGGATTTTCTTTATAAAATGCATTCCTTCACCCATACTATGTTAAAACTGATTTGTCCTTCATATTTACCATGTCTAGAAAGATTTAAACAAAAAAACAACGTTGTACTTTGCAGTAAAAGAAAGAGCAAATCTAAAGTTTCAGGAATCCGAGTGTAAGCTTCCTTTCATGAGTTCTGCACGATTTCGGATTTTGCTATAAAATGAATTGCTTTGCTCAAACCAAGTTAAAACTGCTTTGTCCTTCCATATTTATCAATGTCGATATAGATTTAAACAAAACAAAAAACCACGTACTTTGCAATATAAGAAAGAGCAACACTGAAGGTTCAGGAATCCGAGAATAAGCTTTTCATGTGTTCTGCATGTTTTGGGATTTTGTTTTAAAATTAATTCCTTCACTCAAACTATGTTAAAACTGGTTTGTCCTTCATAGATATCCATGTCTAAAAATGTTTGAAGCATAAACTTCCTCATATTACCCTGAATGAGAAAGAACCACACTTGTGATTAAGCCATACGTTCCTTTTGAGGAGTTCTGCATGATTTGGGATTTTACTATTAAATAAATTCCTTCACTCAAACCAAGTTAAAACTGCTTTTACCTTCATATTTATCAATGTCTAGATCGACTTCAACAAAGAACAACATTCATTTTATAGGAAAATCCGAAATTGTGCAGAACTCATGAAAGTAAGCTTATTCTCGGATTCCTGATCCTTCAGTGTTACTCTTTCCTATACTGCAAAATACAACGTTGTTCCTTGTTGAAATTGATCTAGACATTGATAAATATGAAGTTAAAAGCAGTTTCCACTTGGTTTGAGTGAAGGAATTAATTTTATAGCAAAATCCCAAATCATGTAGAACGTATGGAAATAAGCTTATTCTCGGATTCCTGATCCTTCAGTGTTACTCTTTCTTCTACTGCAAAATACAATGTTGTTCTTTGTTGAAATTGATCTAGACATTGATAAATATGAAGGACAAAGCAGTTTTAACTTGGTTTGAGTGAAGGAATTCATTTTTTACATAAAATCCCAAATCATGCAGAACGTATGGAAATAAGCTTATTCTCGGATTCCTGATCCTTCAGTGTTGCTCTTTCTTCTACTGCAAAATACAATGTTGTTCTTTGTTGAAATCGATCTAGACATTGATAAATATGAAGGACAAAGCAGTTTTAACTTGGTTTGAGTGAAGGAATTCATTTTTTACATAAAATCCCAAATCATGCAGAACGTATGGAAATAAGCTTATTCTCGGATTCCTGATCCTTCAGTGTTGCACTTTCTTCTACTGCAAAATACAATGTTGTTCTTTGTTGAAATCGATCTAGACATTGATAAATATGAAGGACAAAGCAGTTTTAACTTGGTTTGAGTGAAGGAATTCATTTTTTACATAAAATCCCAAATCATGCAGAACGTATGGAAATAAGCTTATTCTCGGATTCCTGATCCTTCAGTGTTGCTCTTTCTTCTACTGCAAAATACAATGTTGTTCTTTGTTGAAATCGATCTAGACATTGATAAATATGAAGGACAAAGCAGTTTTCCCTTGGTTTGAGTGAAGGAATTCATTTTATAGTAAAATCCGAAATCGTGCAGAACTCATGAAAGCAAGCTTATGCTCGGATTCCTGAAACTTTAGATTTGCTCTTTCTTTTACTGCAAAGTACAACGTTGTTTTTTGCTGAAATCTATCTAGACATTGATAAATACCAGCCGAACATCTCTGCTGCAGCTTTTGATAAGTTATCGTTGGGCATTCTTACCTTTTCTTACCCGCTTTTTACAAATTATGATCTGACATTCACACCTACTTGCAGTCGAACACATCCACTCCTGCTTTTGATGTATGGTTGGGCATTCGCACCTTTTCTTACCCATTTTTCAGTAATTATGGGTGGACATTCAGACCTTCTTACAGCTGAAAACCTCCGCTGCCGCTTTTGATGGTGTATAGTCTGGCTTTCGAGCCTTTTCTTCCCCGGGTTTTACAAATTATGGTTGGACATTCAGACCTTCTTGCAGCCGAACACCTCCGCTCCCTCTTTTGATCATACATTGTCGGGCATTCGCACCTTGTCTTTCCCGCTTTTTACAAACTTTAGTCGGACATTCACACCTTCTTGCAGCTGAACCCCCTCCGCTCCCTGTTTTGATCATGTATGGTCTAGCAATACTACCTTTTCTTACCCGTTTGTGAGTAATTATGGCTGGACATTCATACCTACTTGCAGCTGAACACCACCTCTCCCGCTTTTGATGATGTATGGACCGGCATTCTTACCTTTTCTAACACATTTTTCAGCAATTATGGTCGGACATTCACACCTACTCACAGACGAACACCTCCGCTCCCGCATTTGATGGTGTATAGTCGGGCATTCTCACCCTTTCTCATCAGCTTTTTGCAAATTATGATCTGACAGTCAAACCTACTTGCAGTCGAACAGCTCTGCTCCCACTTTTGATTATGTTTGGTTGCATATTCGAAACTTTTCTTAACTGCTTTTTACAAACTTTGGTCGGACGTTCACACCTTCTTGCAGCCGAACACCTCCGCTTCCTCTTTTGACGGTATATATTCGCGCATTCGAACCTTTTCCTAGCCGCTTTTTACAAACCATGGTCGGACTTTCAAACCTTCTTGTAGCCGAACACATCCACTCCTGTTTTTGATGATGTATGGTTGGGCATTCGCACCTTTGTGCTCCTCACCCTCCCTTTCTCCCTCCTCCTCCCCTCACCTGAAATTCACTGAGGAGATGATGGAACGGGTCAATGTTGGGCTTAGATCTACCCCCCAGCCCAATCCCTTTTTATCCCCCATAAACCCCCAACCAAAGCGGCCAAAGGTTCCCCGCCGAGCCCCGCCCCTACTAGAGCAGCCGAAGCGACGGAGCCCAGCCCCACCCCCTTGGGGTCCAGGCTGTGTGGATTCTGACAGTCGTGACTTTTCCCAGGACAAGCTGGGGCCCTGTTCGTTAGAAGATTTTAAAATTTCTGTACTTTTAGGTGACAGAAGGAGAAATGTGACCCAGTCAAAACATAGAGAGTTGCACTCAAAAAGATCTTTAAATAAAGTAAACATACCTTGTGTGCCACAGACTGCTCCCAAACACGAGGGGGCAAATAATACCTCTAAAACACTTAAGTTGGCTTTATTAAATGTTAGGTCTTTAGCTGGGAAAACATTCTTAATTAATGATTTTATCACTGAGCACACCCTGGATTTTATGTTTTTAACTGAAACTTGGTTGGAACAAAATAACAGTGCTGCTGTTCTTATTGAGTCAACACCTCCTGGTTACAGTTTTAACAGCGAGGCCAGAGTGAGCAGGAGAGGAGGAGGGGTCGCAGTCTTATTCAATGAATCATTTCAATGTAAGCAGTTATCTCCTGGAAGTTTTCAGTCCTTTGAATATATGGCTATACAGCTGAAGGCCTCACCCAGAGTCCTGTTTCTGAATATTTACAGGCCCCCTAAATACTGTGCAGATTTTTCTGAAGACCTCAGTGAACTGCTGTCTATGATCTGTGTTGATTTTGACAGTATAATTATAGTTGGTGATTTTAACATCCATATGGACAACCCTCAGGACAGAGGGACTAAAGACCTGAGTAACACTCTGGACAACTTTGGTCTGACTCAGCATATAACAGAGCCCACGCACAATAGGGGGCACACTCTAGACTTAGTGATCTCTAAGGGTCTAAGCATTTCAAAGATTACTGTGTCTGATGTGGGCCTGTCTGACCATTCCTGTGTTTTCTTTTTTTTTTTTCTTTGAGAGTACGATTTCAGTGCACACAAATGTCTCAACAGCAGTGATCTCAAAACGGTGTGTAACTGAAAAAAGTAGTAAGATCTTTAACCAGGTCTTCTCTTTAACACCTGCCCTTTCCGGGGGTTCAGTCAGTGAGGTCGTCAGTAGCTTTAATACTAAAATGTTAAATGTCATGGATACTATTGCTCCCATTAAGGTGAAGGTTATCTCTGGAAGGAAGAAGTCTCCATGGCGAAATTCCACACTGGTGAAAAATGGGAAAAGAGAGTGTCGGAAAGCTGAGCGCAGATGGAGAAAAACAAATCTCCAGGTTCATTATGACATCTATAAAGAGAAACTTCACTCTTATAATTTACAACTGAGGAATGCAAGGAAATCCTACTTCTCTGACATCATCACCAAAAACAGTCATAATGCTCGGGCCTTATTTGCTACAGTTGACAGGCTAACAAACCCTCCTGTGTCAGTGGCAACTGAACTCCATTCCACCATGGCCTGCAATGACTTTGCCAAATTCTTCATAGACAAAGTCCAAAATATTAGACAAGCAGTTGGTACATCAGCAGCAGGTTCAGCATATGCACTGTGTCCACCGAAAACCGGTTTAAACACCATGACACTATTTCAACCCATTAACAGTAAAGACCTGGAGGACATCTTACGTCACCTGAAGTCCTCCTCTTGCTGTTTAGACATCCTACCAACAGGTTTTTTCAAAGGGGTCTCAAAGACTTTGGAGTCAGACCTGTTACTTATTGTGAACTTGTCCTTAACGTCAGGTGTGTTTCCAGAGCCACTAAAAACAGCTGTAATTAAACCTCTGCTGAAAAAGGACAATCTTGACAAGACGCAAATGAACAACTACAGGCCCATCTCAAATCTCCAATTTTTAAGTAAGATCATTGAAAAAGTGGTTTTTCAACAGCTTAATTACTTTTTAACACAAAATAACTGCTATGATACCTTCCAGTCAGGATTTAGACAGCACCACAGCACTGAGACTGCTCTGACCAAAGTGTTTAATGACACATGTCTGAATACAGACAGTGGAAAAATGTCAGTCTTAGTTTTACTGGATCTCAGTGCTGCCTTTGATACAGTTGACCACAATATATTACTCAAACGACTGGAGAACTGGGCTGGTCTTTCGGGAACTGTACTAAACTGGTTTAAAACATACTTAGAGAACAGGAAGTACTTTGTGTCAATAGGTAACTTTACATCTGAGCAGACAAGAATCACATGTGGAGTTCCCCAAGGTTCCATCCTGGGACCTCTTCTGTTTAACATCTACATGCTCCCACTGGCACAGATTATAAAAAACAACCAAATAAACTACCATAGCTATGCAGATGACACACAGATGTATATAACAATGTCACCAGGAGACAGAGGGCCTGTACAGGCCCTTGGAAAATCCATCGAGGAGATTAATGACTGGATGTGCCACAACTTCCTCCACCTAAACAAAAACAAAACTGAGGTAATTATCTTTGGAGCCAAAGATAAACGATTGAAAGTCACCACAGAGCTTCAATCTATAAATCTAAAAACTACCAACCAGGCCAGAAATCTGGGTGTAGTGATGGACTCAGACCTAAATTTGGACAAACACATTAAGGCAATAACAAAGTCAGCCTACTATCACCTTAAGAATATATGAAGGCTAAAAGATCTGATGTCTCAGCAGGACCTGGAAAAACTAGTCCATGCTTTCATCTTTAGTAGGCTTGATTATTGTAACAGCATCTTTACAGGTCTGCCTAAAAAGTCAGTTAGACAACTGCAGCTCATCCAGAACTCAGCTGCTCGAGTCCTCACTAAGACCAAAAAAGTGGAGCACATCAGTCCAGCTCTGAAGTCTTTACACTGGCTGCCTGTCCATCAGAGGATAGACTTTAAAGTTCTGATGCTGGTCTATAAAGCTCTGAATGGCCAAGGACCAAAATACATCAGTGACCTCCTGACCCACTATGAACCTTCCAGACCCCTCAGGTCATCTGGATCCGGTTTTTTATCAGTTCCCAGAGTCAAAACCAGACATGGAGAAGCTGCATTCAGCTTCTATGCTCCAAATGTCTGGAACAAACTCACAGAAAGCCTCAGATCAGCTGAAACATTTAAGTCCAGGTTGAAGACACATCTATTTTCAGCTGCATTTGAATAAGCTTGAGTTTCAAAATTTTTTCTGATTTTATCTATTGTTCTTATTTCCTTCTTTTGTTTAAATTATAAATCATGCTTTTTATTTCTTCTGTTTTAATGTCTCTGTGAAGCACTTTGAATCACCTTGTTGTTGAATTGTGCTTTGCAAAAAGCTGATGAGAAAGGGTGAGAATGCCCGACTATACACCATCAAATGCAGGAAAGGAGGCGTTCGGCTGTGAGTAGGTGTGAATCTCCGACCATAATTGCTGAAAAATGTGTTAGAAAAGGTAAGAATGCCGGACCATACATCATCAAAAGCGGGAGAGGTGGTGTTTGGCTGCAAGAAGGTGTGAATGTTCGACTAAAGTTTGTAAAAAGCGGGTAAGACAAGGTGCGAATCCCCGACAATGTTTGATCAAAAGCGGGAGCGGAGATGTTCAGCTGCAAGAAGGTCTGAATGTCCATCAATAATTGCTAGAAAATATGAAAGAAAATTTTCGAAAATCAAACCGCACATGATCATAAGTGGGAGAGGAGGTGTTCAGCTGCAAGAAGGTGTGAAATTCCACCCATAATTCCTGAAAAATGGGTAAAAAAAGGTGCGAATGCCCAACCATACATCATCAAAAGCAGGAGTGGATGTGTTCGGCTACAAGAAGGTTTGAATGTCCGAGCATAGTTTGTAAAAGGCAGGTAAGAAAAGTTTCGAATGCCCGAACATACAACATCAAAAGAGGGAGCGGAGGTGTTCCGGTGTAAGACGGTGTGAATGTCCGACCATAGTTGGTAAAAAGCGGGTAAGAAAAGGTGAAAATACCCGACTGTACACAATCAAAAGAGGGAGCGGACTTGTTCAGCAACAAAGTGTGAAAGTCCAACCATGGTTTGTAAAAAGCGGGTAAGAAAAGGTTTGTGTGGCCGAATATACAACATCAAAAGCGGAAGCGGAGGTGTTCGGCTGCAAGAAGGTGTGAACGTCCGACAAAAGTTTGTAAAAAGCAGTTAAGAAAAGTTTCGAATATCCAACCAAACATAATCAGAAGTGGGAGCACAGCTGTATGACTGCAAGTAGGTGTGAATGTCAGATCATAATTTGGAAAAAGCCTATGAGAAAGGGTGGGAATGCCCAACTATACACCATCAAATGCGGGAGCGGAGTTGTTCGGCTGTGAGTAGGTGTGAATCTCCAACCATAATTGCTGAAAAATGTGTTAGAAAAGGTAAGAATGCCGGTCCATACATCATCAAAAGCGGGAGAGGTGGTGTTCGGCTGCAAGTAGGTATGAATGTCCAGCCATAATTACTCACAAACGGGTAAGAAAAGGTAGTATTGCCAGACCATCCATGATCAAAACAGGGAGCGGAGGTGGTTCAGCTGCAAGAAGGTGTGAATGTCCAACTAAAGTTTGTAAAAAGCGGGTAAGACAAGGTGCGAATGCCCGACAATGTATGATCAAAAGAGGGAGCGGAGGTTTTCGGCTGCAAGAAGGTCTGAATGTCCACCCATAATTCCTGAAAAATGGGTAAGAAAAGGTGCGAATGCCAAACCATACATCATCAAAAGCAGGAGTGGATATGTTCGGCTACAAGAAGGTTTGAATATCCGACCATAGTTTGTAAAAAGCAGTTAAGAAAAGTTTCGAATATCCAACCAAACATAATCAAAAGTGGGAGCGGAGGTGTTCCGTTGTAAGTCGGTGTGAATGTCCGACCATAGTTGGCATAAAGCGGGTAAGAAAAGGTTAAAATACCCGACTGTACACAATCAATAGCGGGAGCGGAGTTGTTCGGCTGCAAGAAGGTGTCCGACCAAAGTTTGTAAAAAGCAGTTAAGAAAAGGTTTGAATATCTAATCAAACATAATCAAAAGCGGGAGCAGCGCTGTTCGACTGCAAGTAGGTGTGAATGTCAGATCATAATTTGCAAAAAGCTGATGAGAAAGGGTGAGAATGCCCGACGATACACCATCAAATGTGGGAGCGGAAGTTTTCGGTTGTGAGTAGGTGTGAATGTCCAACCATAATTGCTGAAAAATGTGTTAGAAAAGGTAAGAATGCCGGACCATACATCATCAAAAGCGGGAGAGGTGGTGTTCGGCTGCAAGAAGGTGTGAATGTCCAGCCATAATTACTCACAAACGGGTAAGAAAAGGTAGTATTGCCAGACCATACATGATCAAAACAGGGAGCGGAGGTGGTTCAGCTGCAAGAAGGTGTGAATGTCCAACTAAAGTTTGTAAAAAGCGGGTAAGACAAGGTGCGAATGCCTGACAATGTATGGTCAAAAGAGGGAGCGGAGGTTTTCGGCTGCAAGAAGGTCTGAATGTCCACTCATAATTCCTGAAAAATGGGTAAAAAAAGGTGCGAATGCCCAACAATACATCATCAAAAGCAGGAGTGGATGTGTTCGGCTACAATGTTTGAATGTTCGAGCATTGTTTGTAAAAAGCGGGTAAGAAAAGGTTCGAATGCCCGAACATACACCATCAAAAGAGGGAGTGGAGGTGTTCCGCTGTAAGGTGTGAACGTCCGACCAAAGTTTGTAAAAAGCAGTGAAAAGCGAGAAAAAGCTTTTCGTGAGTTCTGCATTATTTGGGATTTTCTTTATAAAATGCATTCCTTCACCCATACTATGTTAAAACTGATTTGTCCTTCATATTTACCATGTCTAGAAAGATTTAAACAAAAAAACAACGTTGTACTTTGCAGTAAAAGAAAGAGCAAATCTAAAGTTTCAGGAATCCGAGTGTAAGCTTCCTTTCATGAGTTCTGCACGATTTCGGATTTTGCTATAAAATGAATTGCTTTGCTCAAACCAAGTTAAAACTGCTTTGTCCTTCCATATTTATCAATGTCGATATAGATTTAAACAAAACAAAAAACCACGTACTTTGCAATATAAGAAAGAGCAACACTGAAGGTTCAGGAATCCGAGAATAAGCTTTTCATGTGTTCTGCATGTTTTGGGATTTTGTTTTAAAATTAATTCCTTCACTCAAACTATGTTAAAACTGGTTTGTCCTTCATAGATATCCATGTCTAAAAATGTTTGAAGCATAAACTTCCTCATATTACCCTGAATGAGAAAGAACCACACTTGTGATTAAGCCATACGTTCCTTTTGAGGAGTTCTGCATGATTTGGGATTTTACTATTAAATAAATTCCTTCACTCAAACCAAGTTAAAACTGCTTTTACCTTCATATTTATCAATGTCTAGATCGACTTCAACAAAGAACAACATTCATTTTATAGGAAAATCCGAAATTGTGCAGAACTCATGAAAGTAAGCTTATTCTCGGATTCCTGATCCTTCAGTGTTACTCTTTCCTATACTGCAAAATACAACGTTGTTCCTTGTTGAAATCGATCTAGACATTGATAAATATGAAGTTAAAAGCAGTTTCCACTTGGTTTGAGTGAAGGAATTAATTTTATAGCAAAATCCCAAATCATGTAGAACGTATGGAAATAAGCTTATTCTCGGATTCCTGATCCTTCAGTGTTACTCTTTCTTCTACTGCAAAATACAATGTTGTTCTTTGTTGAAATTGATCTAGACATTGATAAATATGAAGGACAAAGCAGTTTTAACTTGGTTTGAGTGAAGGAATTAATTTTTTACATAAAATCCCAAATCATGCAGAACGTATGGAAATAAGCTTATTCTCGGATTCCTGATCCTTCAGTGTTGCTCTTTCTTCTACTGCAAAATACAATGTTGTTCTTTGTTGAAATCGATCTAGACATTGATAAATATGAAGGACAAAGCAGTTTTAACTTGGTTTGAGTGAAGGAATTCATTTTTTACATAAAATCCCAAATCATGCAGAACGTATGGAAATAAGCTTATTCTCGGATTCCTGATCCTTCAGTGTTGCACTTTCTTCTACTGCAAAATACAATGTTGTTCTTTGTTGAAATTGATCTAGACATTGATAAATATGAAGGACAAAGCAGTTTTAACTTGGTTTGAGTGAAGGAATTCATTTTTTACATAAAATCCCAAATCATGCAGAACGTATGGAAATAAGCTTATTCTCGGATTCCTGATCCTTCAGTGCTGCTCTTTCTTCTACTGCAAAATACAATGTTGTTCTTTGTTGAAATCGATCTAGACATTGATAAATATGAAGGACAAAGCAGTTTTCCCTTGGTTTGAGTGAAGGAATTCATTTTATAGTAAAATCCGAAATCGTGCAGAACTCATGAAAGCAAGCTTATGCTCGGATTCCTGAAACTTTAGATTTGCTCTTTCTTTTACTGCAAAGTACAACGTTGTTTTTTGCTGAAATCTATCTAGACATTGATAAATACCAGCCGAACATCTCTGCTGCAGCTTTTGATAACTTATCGTTGGGCATTCTTACCTTTTCTTACCCGCTTTTTACAAATTATGATCTGACATTCACACCTACTTGCAGTCGAACACATCCACTCCTGCTTTTGATGTATGGTTGGGCATTCACACCTTTTCTTACCCATTTTTCAGTAATTATGGGTGGACATTCAGACCTTCTTACAGCTGAAAACCTCCGCTGCCGCTTTTGATGGTGTATAGTCTGGCTTTCGAGCCTTTTCTTCCCCGGGTTTTACAAATTATGGTTGGACATTCAGACATTCTTGCAGCCGAACACCTCCGCTCCCTCTTTTGATCATACATTGTCGGGCATTCGCACCTTGTCTTTCCCGCTTTTTACAAACTTTAGTCGGACATTCACACCTTCTTGCAGCTGAACCCCCTCCGCTCCCTGTTTTGATCATGTATGGTCTAGCAATACTACCTTTTCTTACCCGTTTGTGAGTAATTATGGCTGGACATTCATACCTACTTGCAGCTGAACACCACCTCTCCCGCTTTTGATGATGTATGGACCGGCATTCTTACCTTTTCTAACACATTTTTCAGCAATTATGGTCGGACATTCACACCTACTCACAGACGAACACCTCCGCTCCCGCATTTGATGGTGTATAGTCGGGCATTCTCACCCTTTCTCATCAGCTTTTTGCAAATTATGATCTGACAGTCAAACCTACTTGCAGTCGAACAGCTCTGCTCCCACTTTTGATTATGTTTGGTTGCATATTCGAAACTTTTCTTAACTGCTTTTTACAAACTTTGGTCGGACGTTCACACCTTCTTGCAGCCGAACACCTCCTCTTCCTCTTTTGACGGTATATATTCGCGCATTCGAACCTTTTCCTAGCCGCTTTTTACAAACCATGGTCGGACTTTCACACCTTCTTGTAGCCTAAAAACTCCGCTACCGCTATTGATTGTGTACAGTCGGGAATTTTAACCTTTTCTTACGCGCTTTTTGCCAACTATGGTCGGACATTCACACCGTCTTACACCGGAACACCTCCACTCCCTCTTTTGATGGTGTATGTTCGGGCATTCGAACCTTTTCTTACCCGCTTTCTACAAACTATGGTCAGACATTCAAACCTTCTTGTAGCCGAACACATCCACTCCTGCTTTTGATGATGTATGGTTGGGCATTCGCACCTTTTCTTACCCACATTTCAGTAATTATGGGTGGACATTCACACCTTCTTGCAGCTAAACACCTCCTCTCCCGCTTATGATCATGTGTGAATTGATACTCGAAAATTCTCTTTCATGTTTTCTAGCAACTATTGATGGACATTCAGACCTTCTTGCAGCTGAACACCTCCGCTCCAGCTTTTGATGGTGTATATTCGGGCATACGAACCTTTTCTTACCCGCTTTTTACAAACCATGGTCGGACTTTCACACCTTCTTGTAGCTGAACAACTCCGCTCCCTCTTTTGATTGTGTATAGTCGAGAATTTTAACCTTTTCTTACCTGCTTTTTACCAACTATGGTCGGACATTCACACCTTCTTACAGCGGAACACCTCCGCTCCCTCTTTTGATGGTGTATGATTGGGTATTCGAACCTTTTCTTACCCGCCTTTTACAAACTATGGTCAGACATTCAAACCTTCTTGTAGCCGAACACATCCACTCCTGTTTTTGATGATGTATGGTTGGGCATTCGCACCTTCGTGCTCCTCACCCTCCCTTTCTCCCTCCTCCTCCCCTCACCTGAAATTCACTGAGGAGATGATGGAACGGGTCAATGTTGGGCTTAGATCTACCCCCCAGCCCAATCCCTTTTTATCCCCCATAAACCCCCAACCAAAGCGGCCAAAGGTTCCCCGCCGAGCCCCGCCCCTACTAGAGCAGCCGAAGCGACGGAGCCCAGCCCCACCCCCTTGGGGTCCAGGCTGTGTGGATTCTGACAGTCGTGACTTTTCCCAGGACAACAGGGCCCCACCCTGTTCGTTAGAAGATTTTAAAATTTCTGTACTTTTAGGTGACAGAAGGAGAAATGTGACCCAGTCAAAACACAGAGAGTTGCACTCAAAAAGATCTTTAAATAAAGTAAACATACCTTGTGTGCCACAGACTGCTCCCAAACACGAGGGGGCAAATAATACCTCTAAAACACTTAAGTTGGCTTTATTAAATGTTAGGTCTTTAGCTGGGAAAACATTCTTAATTAATGATTTTATCACTGAGCACACCCTGGATTTTATGTTTTTAACTGAAACTTGGTTGGAACAAAATAACAGTGCTGCTGTTCTTATTGAGTCAACACCTCCTGGTTACAGTTTTAACAGCGGAGAGGAGGAGGGGTCGCAGTCTTATTCAATGAATCATTTCAATGTAAGCAGTTATCTCCTGGAAGTTTTCAGTCATTTGAATATATGGCTATACAGCTGAAGGCCTCACCCAGAGTCCTGTTTCTGAATATTTACAGGCCCCCTAAATACTGTGCAGATTTTTCTGAAGACCTCAGTGAACTGCTGTCTATGATCTGTGTTGATTTTGACTGTATAATTATTGTTGGTGATTTTAACATCCATATGGACAACCCTCAGGACAGAGGGACTAAAGACCTGAGTAACACTCTGGACAACTTTGGTCTGACTCAGCATATAACAGAGCCCACGCACAATAGGGGGCACACTCTAGACTTAGTGATCTCTAAGGGTCTAAGCATTTCAAAGATTACTGTGTCTGATGTGGGCCTGTCTGACCATTCCTGTGTTTTCTTTTTTTTTTTTTCTTTGAGAGTACGATTTCAGTGCACACAAATGTCTCAACAGCAGTGATCTCAAAACGGTGTGTAACTGAAAAAAGTAGTAAGATCTTTAACCAGGTCTTCTCTTTAACACCTGCCCTTTCCGGGGGTTCAGTCAGTGAGGTCGTCAGTAGCTTTAATACTAAAATGTTAAATGTTATGGATACTATTGCTCCCATTAAGGTGAAGGTTATCTCTGGAAGGAAGAAGTCTCCATGGCAAAATTCCACACTGGTGAAAAATGGGAAAAGAGAGTGTCGGAAAGCTGAGCGCAGATGGAGAAAAACAAATCTCCAGGTTCATTATGACATCTATAAAGAGAAACTTCACTCTTATAATTTACAACTGAGGAATGCAAGGAAATCCTACTTCTCTGACATCATCACCAAAAACAGTCATAATGCTCGGGCCTTATTTGCTACAGTTGACAGGCTAACAAACCCTCCTGTGTCAGTGGCAACTGAACTCCATTCCACCATGGCCTGCAATGACTTTGCCAAATTCTTCATAGACAAAGTCCAAAATATTAGACAAGCAGTTGGTACATCAGCAGCAGGTTCAGCAAATGCACTGTGTCCACCGAAAACCGGTTTAAACACCATGACACTATTTCAACCCATTAACAGTAAAGACCTGGAGGACATCTTACGTCACCTGAAGTCCTCCTCTTGCTGTTTAGACATCCTACCAACAGGTTTTTTCAAAGGGGTCTCAAAGACTTTGGAGTCAGACCTGTTACTTATTGTGAACTTGTCCTTAACGTCAGGTGTGTTTCCAGAGCCACTAAAAACAGCTGTAATTAAACCTCTGCTGAAAAAGGACAATCTTAACAAGACGCAAATGAACAGGCCCATCTCAAATCTCCAATTTTTAAGTAAGATCATTGAAAAAGTGGTTTTTCAACAGCTTAATTACTTTTTAACACAAAATAACTGCCATGATACCTTCCAGTCAGGATTTAGACAGCACCACAGCACTGAGACTGCTCTGACCAAAGTGTTTAATGACACATGTCTGAATACAGACAGTGGAAAAATGTCAGTCTTAGTTTTACTGGATCTCAGTGCTGCCTTTGATACAGTTGACCACAATATATTACTCAAACGACTGGAGAACTGGGCTGGTCTTTCGGGAACTGTACTAAACTGGATTAAAACATACTTAGAGAACAGGAAGTACTTTGTGTCAATAGGTAACTTTACATCTGAGCAGACAAGAATCACATGTGGAGTTCCCCAAGGTTCCATCCTGGGACCTCTTCTGTTTAACATCTACATGCTCCCACTGGCACAGATTATAAAAAACAACCAAATAAACTACCATAGCTATGCAGATGACACACAGATGTATATAACAATGTCACCAGGAGACAGAGGGCCTGTACAGGCCCTTGGAAAATCCATCGAGGAGATTAATGACTGGATGTGCCACAACTTCCTCCACCTAAACAAAAACAAAACTGAGGTAATTATCTTTGGAGCCAAAGATAAACGATTGAAAGTCACCACAGAGCTTCAATCTATAAATCTAAAAACTACCAACCAGGCCAGAAATCTGGGTGTAGTGATGGACTCAGACCTAAATTTGGACAAACACATTAAGGCAATAACAAAGTCAGCCTACTATCACCTTAAGAATATATGAAGGCTAAAAGATCTGATGTCTCAGCAGGACCTGGAAAAACTAGTCCATGCTTTCATCTTTAGTAGGCTTGATTATTGTAACAGCATCTTTACAGGTCTGCCTAAAAAGTCAGTTAGACAACTGCAGCTCATCCAGAACTCAGCTGCTCGAGTCCTCACTAAGACCAAAAAAGTGGAGCACATCAGTCCAGCTCTGAAGTCTTTACACTGGCTGCCTGTCCATCAGAGGATAGACTTTAAAGTTCTGATGCTGGTCTATAAAGCTCTGAATGGCCAAGGACCAAAATACATCAGTGACCTCCTGACCCACTATGAACCTTCCAGACCCCTCAGGTCATCTGGATCCGGTTTTTTATCAGTTCCCAGAGTCAAAACCAGACATGGAGAAGCTGCATTCAGCTTCTATGCTCCAAATGTCTGGAACAAACTCACAGAAAGCCTCAGATCAGCTGAAACATTTAAGTCCAGGTTGAAGACACATCTATTTTCAGCTGCATTTGAATAAGCTTGAGTTTCAAAAATTTTTCTGATTTTATCTATTGTTCTTATTTCCTTCTTTTGTTTAAATTATAAATCATGCTTTTTATTTCTTCTGTTTTAATGTCTCTGTGAAGCACTTTGAATCACCTTGTTGTTGAATTGTGCTTTGCAAAAAGCTGATGAGAAAGGGTGAGAATGCCCGACTATACACCATCAAATGCAGGAAAGGAGGCGTTCGGCTGTGAGTAGGTGTGAATCTCCGACCATAATTGCTGAAAAATGTGTTAGAAAAGGTAAGAATGCCGGACCATACATCATCAAAAGCGGGAGAGGTGGTGTTTGGCTGCAAGAAGGTGTGAATGTTCGACTAAAGTTTGTAAAAAGCGGGTAAGACAAGGTGCGAATCCCCGACAATGTTTGATCAAAAGCGGGAGCGGAGATGTTCAGCTGCAAGAAGGTCTGAATGTCCATCAATAATTGCTAGAAAATATGAAAGAAAATTTTCGAAAATCAAACCGCACATGATCATAAGTGGGAGAGGAGGTGTTCAGCTGCAAGAAGGTGTGAAATTCCACCCATAATTCCTGAAAAATGGGTAAAAAAAGGTGCGAATGCCCAACCATACATCATCAAAAGCAGGAGTGGATGTGTTCGGCTACAAGAAGGTTTGAATGTCCGAGCATAGTTTGTAAAAGGCAGGTAAGAAAGGTTTCGAATGCCCGAACATACAACATCAAAAGAGGGAGCGGAGGTGTTCCGGTGTAAGACGGTGTGAATGTCCGACCATAGTTGGTAAAAAGCGGGTAAGAAAAGGTGAAAATACCCGACTGTACACAATCAAAAGAGGGAGCGGACTTGTTCAGCAACAAAGTGTGAAAGTCCAACCATGGTTTGTAAAAAGCGGGTAAGAAAAGGTTTGTGTGGCCGAATATACAACATCAAAAGCGGAAGCGGAGGTGTTCGGCTGCAAGAAGGTGTGAACGTCCGACAAAAGTTTGTAAAAAGCAGTTAAGAAAAGTTTCGAATATCCAACCAAACATAATCAGAAGTGGGAGCACAGCTGTATGACTGCAAGTAGGTGTGAATGTCAGATCATAATTTGGAAAAAGCCTATGAGAAAGGGTGGGAATGCCCAACTATACACCATCAAATGCGGGAGCGGAGTTGTTCGGCTGTGAGTAGGTGTGAATCTCCAACCATAATTGCTGAAAAATGTGTTAGAAAAGGTAAGAATGCCGGTCCATACATCATCAAAAGCGGGAGAGGTGGTGTTCGGCTGCAAGTAGGTATGAATGTCCAGCCATAATTACTCACAAACGGGTAAGAAAAGGTAGTATTGCCAGACCATACATGATCAAAACAGGGAGCGGAGGTGGTTCAGCTGCAAGAAGGTGTGAATGTCCAACTAAAGTTTGTAAAAAGCGGGTAAGACAAGGTGCGAATGCCCGACAATGTATGATCAAAAGAGGGAGCGGAGGTTTTCGGCTGCAAGAAGGTCTGAATGTCCACCCATAATTCCTGAAAAATGGGTAAGAAAAGTTTCGAATGCCAAACCATACATCATCAAAAGCAGGAGTGGATATGTTCGGCTACAAGAAGGTTTGAATATCCGACCATAGTTTGTAAAAAGCAGTTAAGAAAAGGTTCGAATATCCAACCAAACATAATCAAAAGTGGGAGCGGAGGTGTTCCGTTGTAAGTCGGTGTGAATGTCCGACCATAGTTGGCATAAAGCGGGTAAGAAAAGGTTAAAATACCCGACTGTACACAATCAATAGCGGGAGCGGAGTTGTTCGGCTGCAAGAAGGTGTCCGACCAAAGTTTGTAAAAAGCAGTTAAGAAAAGGTTTGAATATCTAATCAAACATAATCAAAAGCGGGAGCAGCGCTGTTCGACTGCAAGTAGGTGTGAATGTCAGATCATAATTTGTAAAAAGCTGATGAGAAAGGGTGAGAATGCCCGACGATACACCATCAAATGTGGGAGCGGAAGTTTTCGGTTGTGAGTAGGTGTGAATGTCCAACCATAATTGCTGAAAAATGTGTTAGAAAAGGTAAGAATGCCGGACCATACATCATCAAAAGCGGGAGAGGTGGTGTTCGGCTGCAAGAAGGTGTGAATGTCCAGCCATAATTACTCACAAACGGGTAAGAAAAGGTAGTATTGCCAGACCATACATGATCAAAACAGGGAGCGGAGGTGGTTCAGCTGCAAGAAGGTGTGAATGTCCAACTAAAGTTTGTAAAAAGCGGGTAAGACAAGGTGCGAATGCCTGACAATGTATGGTCAAAAGAGGGAGCGGAGGTTTTCGGCTGCAAGAAGGTCTGAATGTCCACTCATAATTCCTGAAAAATGGGTAAAAAAAGGTGCGAATGCCCAACAATACATCATCAAAAGCAGGAGTGGATGTGTTCGGCTACAATGTTTGAATGTTCGAGCATTGTTTGTAAAAAGCGGGTAAGAAAAGGTTCGAATGCCCGAACATACACCATCAAAAGAGGGAGCGGAGGTGTTCCGCTGTAAGGTGTGAACGTCCGACCAAAGTTTGTAAAAAGCAGTGAAAAGCGAGAAAAAGCTTTTCGTGAGTTCTGCATTATTTGGGATTTTCTTTATAAAATGCATTCCTTCACCCATACTATGTTAAAACTGATTTGTCCTTCATATTTACCATGTCTAGAAAGATTTAAACAAAAAAACAACGTTGTACTTTGCAGTAAAAGAAAGAGCAAATCTAAAGTTTCAGGAATCCGAGTGTAAGCTTCCTTTCATGAGTTCTGCACGATTTCGGATTTTGCTATAAAATGAATTGCTTTGCTCAAACCAAGTTAAAACTGCTTTGTCCTTCCATATTTATCAATGTCGATATAGATTTAAACAAAACAAAAAACCACGTACTTTGCAATATAAGAAAGAGCAACACTGAAGGTTCAGGAATCCGAGAATAAGCTTTTCATGTGTTCTGCATGTTTTGGGATTTTGTTTTAAAATTAATTCCTTCACTCAAACTATGTTAAAACTGGTTTGTCCTTCATAGATATCCATGTCTAAAAATGTTTGAAGCATAAACTTCCTCATATTACCCTGAATGAGAAAGAACCACACTTGTGATTAAGCCATACGTTCCTTTTGAGGAGTTCTGCATGATTTGGGATTTTACTATTAAATAAATTCCTTCACTCAAACCAAGTTAAAACTGCTTTTACCTTCATATTTATCAATGTCTAGATCGACTTCAACAAAGAACAACATTCATTTTATAGGAAAATCCGAAATTGTGCAGAACTCATGAAAGTAAGCTTATTCTCGGATTCCTGATCCTTCAGTGTTACTCTTTCCTATACTGCAAAATACAACGTTGTTCCTTGTTGAAATCGATCTAGACATTGATAAATATGAAGTTAAAAGCAGTTTCCACTTGGTTTGAGTGAAGGAATTAATTTTATAGCAAAATCCCAAATCATGTAGAACGTATGGAAATAAGCTTATTCTCGGATTCCTGATCCTTCAGTGTTACTCTTTCTTCTACTGCAAAATACAATGTTGTTCTTTGTTGAAATTGATCTAGACATTGATAAATATGAAGGACAAAGCAGTTTTAACTTGGTTTGAGTGAAGGAATTAATTTTTTACATAAAATCCCAAATCATGCAGAACGTATGGAAATAAGCTTATTCTCGGATTCCTGATCCTTCAGTGTTGCTCTTTCTTCTACTGCAAAATACAATGTTGTTCTTTGTTGAAATCGATCTAGACATTGATAAATATGAAGGACAAAGCAGTTTTAACTTGGTTTGAGTGAAGGAATTCATTTTTTACATAAAATCCCAAATCATGCAGAACGTATGGAAATAAGCTTATTCTCGGATTCCTGATCCTTCAGTGTTGCACTTTCTTCTACTGCAAAATACAATGTTGTTCTTTGTTGAAATTGATCTAGACATTGATAAATATGAAGGACAAAGCAGTTTTAACTTGGTTTGAGTGAAGGAATTCATTTTTTACATAAAATCCCAAATCATGCAGAACGTATGGAAATAAGCTTATTCTCGGATTCCTGATCCTTCAGTGCTGCTCTTTCTTCTACTGCAAAATACAATGTTGTTCTTTGTTGAAATCGATCTAGACATTGATAAATATGAAGGACAAAGCAGTTTTCCCTTGGTTTGAGTGAAGGAATTCATTTTATAGTAAAATCCGAAATCGTGCAGAACTCATGAAAGCAAGCTTATGCTCGGATTCCTGAAACTTTAGATTTGCTCTTTCTTTTACTGCAAAGTACAACGTTGTTTTTTGCTGAAATCTATCTAGACATTGATAAATACCAGCCGAACATCTCTGCTGCAGCTTTTGATAACTTATCGTTGGGCATTCTTACCTTTTCTTACCCGCTTTTTACAAATTATGATCTGACATTCACACCTACTTGCAGTCGAACACATCCACTCCTGCTTTTGATGTATGGTTGGGCATTCGCACCTTTTCTTACCCATTTTTCAGTAATTATGGGTGGACATTCAGACCTTCTTACAGCTGAAAACCTCCGCTGCCGCTTTTGATGGTGTATAGTCTGGCTTTCGAGCCTTTTCTTCCCCGGGTTTTACAAATTATGGTTGGACATTCAGACCTTCTTGCAGCCGAACACCTCCGCTCCCTCTTTTGATCATACATTGTCGGGCATTCGCACCTTGTCTTTCCCGCTTTTTACAAACTTTAGTCGGACATTCACACCTTCTTGCAGCTGAACCCCCTCCGCTCCCTGTTTTGATCATGTATGGTCTAGCAATACTACCTTTTCTTACCCGTTTGTGAGTAATTATGGCTGGACATTCATACCTACTTGCAGCTGAACACCACCTCTCCCGCTTTTGATGATGTATGGACCGGCATTCTTACCTTTTCTAACACATTTTTCAGCAATTATGGTCGGACATTCACACCTACTCACAGACGAACACCTCCGCTCCCGCATTTGATGGTGTATAGTCGGGCATTCTCACCCTTTCTCATCAGCTTTTTGCAAATTATGATCTGACAGTCAAACCTACTTGCAGTCGAACAGCTCTGCTCCCACTTTTGATTATGTTTGGTTGCATATTCGAAACTTTTCTTAACTGCTTTTTACAAACTTTGGTCGGACGTTCACACCTTCTTGCAGCCGAACACCTCCGCTTCCTCTTTTGACGGTATATATTCGCGCATTCGAACCTTTTCCTAGCCGCTTTTTACAAACCATGGTCGGACTTTCACACCTTCTTGTAGCCTAAAAACTCCGCTACCGCTATTGATTGTGTACAGTCGGGAATTTTAACCTTTTCTTACGCGCTTTTTGCCAACTATGGTCGGACATTCACACCGTCTTACACCGGAACACCTCCACTCCCTCTTTTGATGGTGTATGTTCGGGCATTCGAACCTTTTCTTACCCACTTTCTACAAACTATGGTCAGACATTCAAACCTTCTTGTAGCCGAACACATCCACTCCTGCTTTTGATGATGTATGGTTGGGCATTCGCACCTTTTCTTACCCACATTTCAGTAATTATGGGTGACATTCACACCTTCTTGCAGCTAAACACCTCCTCTCCCGCTTATGATCATGTGTGAATTGATACTCGAAAATTCTCTTTCATGTTTTCTAGCAACTATTGATGGACATTCAGACCTTCTTGCAGCTGAACACCTCCGCT
>NW_027325582.1:0-44116 GCF_036924035.1 Leuresthes tenuis | reverse complement strand
TCGGACATTCACGTCTTCTTGAAGTCGAACACCTCCGCTTCCGCTTTTGATGGTGTATATTCGGGCATACCAACCTTTTCTTACCCGCTTTTTACAAAACATGGTCGGACTTTCACACCTTCTTGTAGCTGAACAACTCCGCTCCCTCATTTGATTGTGCACAGTCGGGTATTTTAACCTTTTCTTACCCGCTTTTTAGCAACTATGGTCGGACATTCACACCTTCTTACAGCAGAACACCTCCGCTCCCTCTTTTGAGGGTGTATGTTCAGTCATTCGAACCTTTTCTTACCCGCCTTTTACAAACTATGGTCGGACATTCAAACCTTCTTGTAGCCGAACACATCCACTCCTGCTTTTGATGATGTATGGTTGGGCATTCGCACCTTTTCTTAATCATTTTCCAGTAATTATGGGTGGACAATCAGACCTTCTTGCAGCTGAACCCCTCTTCTCCCGCTTTTGATGGTGTATAGTCGGGCTTTCGAGCCTTTTCTTCCCGGTTTTTACAAATTATGGTTGGACATTCAGACCTTCTTACAGCCGAACACCTCCGCTCCCTCTTTTGATCATACATTGTCGGGCATTCGCACCTTGTCTTACCAGCTTTTTGCAAACTTTAGTCGGAAATTCACACCTTCTTGCAGCTGAACCACCTCCGCTCCCTGTTTTGATCATGTATGGTCTGGCAATATTACCTTTTCTTACCCGTTTGTGAGTAATTATGGCTTGACATTCACACCTACTTGCAGCCGAACACCACCTCTCCCGCTTTTGATGATGTTTGGACCGGCATTCTTACCTTTTCTAACACATTTTTCAGCAATTATGGTCGGACATTCACACCTACTCAGAGCCGAACACCTCCCCTCCCTCTTTTGATGGTGTATAGTCGGGCATTCTAACCCTTTCTCATCAGCTTTTTGCAAATTATGATCTGACATTCACACCTGCTTTTGATAATGTATGGTTGGGCATTCGCACCCTTTTTTACCCATTTTTCAGGAATTATGGGTGGACATTCACACCTTGCAGCTGAACACCTACTCTCCCGCTTATGATCATGTGCGGTTTGATATTCGAAAATTTTCTTTCATGTTTTAAAGCAATTATTGACAGACATTCAGACCTTCTTGCAGCTGAACCCCTCTGCTCCTGCTTTTGATGGTGTATAGTCTCGCTTTCGAGCCATTTCTTCCCGGTTTTTACAAATTATGGTTGGACATTCAGACCTTCTTGTAGCCGAACACCTCCGCTCCCTCTCTTGATCAAACATTGTCGGGCATTCGCACCTTGTCTTACCCGCTTTTTACAAACTTTAGTCGGACATTCACACCTTCTTGCAGCTGAACCACCTCCGTTCCCTGTTTTGATCATGTATGGTCTGGCAATACTACCTTTTCTTACCCATTTGTGAGTAATTATGGCTGGACATTCACACCTACTTGCAGCCGAACACCACCTCTCCCGCTTTTGATGATGTATGGACCGGCATTCTTACCTTTTCTAACACATTTTTCAGCAATTATGGTCGGAGATTCAAACCTACTCACAGCCGAACAACTCCGCTCCCGCATTTGATGGTGTATAGTCGGGCATTCTCAACCTTTCTGATCAGCTTTTTGCAAATTATGATCTGACATTTACACCTACTTGCAGTCGAACAGCTCTGCTCCCGCTTTTGATTATTTTTTGTTGAATATTCGAATTTTTTCTTAACTGCTTTTTACAAACTTTGGTCGGACGTTCACGTCTTCTTGAAGTCGAACACCTCCGCTTCCGCTTTTGATGGTGTATATTCGGGCATACCAACCTTTTCATACCCGCTTTTTACAAAACATGGTCAGACTTTCACACCTTCTTGTAGCTGAACAACTCCGCTCCCTCTTTTGATTGTGCACAGTCGGGTATTTTAACCTTTTCTTACCCGCTTTTTAGCAACTATGGTCGGACATTCACACCTTCTTACAGCAGAACACCTCCGCTCCCTCTTTTGAGGGTGTATGTTCAGTCATTCAAACCTTTTCTTACCCGCCTTTTACAAACTATGGTCGGACATTCAAACCTTCTTGTAGCCGAACACATCCACTCCTGCTTTTGATGATGTATGGTTGAGCATTCGCACCTTTTCTTAATCATTTTTCAGTAATTATGGGTGGACATTCAGACCGTCTTGCAGCTGAAACCCTCTGCTCCCGCTTTTGATGGTGTATAGTCGGGCTTTCGAGCCTTTTCTTCCCGGTTTTTACAAATTATGGTTGGACATTCAGACCTTCTTGCAGCCGAACACCTCCGCTCCCTCTTTTGATCATACATTGTCGGGCATTCGCACCTTGTCTTACCCGCTTTTTACAAACTTTAGTCGGACATTCACACCTTCTTGCAGCTGAACCACCTACGCTCCCTGTTTTGATCATGTATGGTCTGGCAATACTACCTTTTCTTACCCGTTTGTGAGTAATTATGGCTGGACATTCACACCTACTTGCAGCCGAACACCACCTCTCCCGCTTTTGATGATGTATGGACCGGCATTCTTACCTTTTCTAACACATTTTTCAGCAATTATGGTCGGAGAATCACACCTACTCACAGCCGAAAACTTCCGCTCCCGCATTTGATGGTGTATAGTCTGGCATTCTCACCCTTTCTCATCAGCTTTTTGCAAATTATGATCTGACATTCAAACCTACTTGCAGTCGGACAGCTCTGCTCCCGCTTTTGATTATGTTTTGTTGGATATTCAATCATTTTCTTAACTGCTTTTTACAAACTTTGGTCGGACGTTCACACCTTCTTGCAGCCGAACACCTCCGCTTCCGCTTTTGATGTTGTATATTCGGGCATTCGAACCTTTTCTTACCCGCTTTTTACAAACCATGGTCGGACTTTCTCACCTTCTTACAGGGGAACACCTCCGCTCCCTCTTTTGATGATGTATGGTTGGGCATTCGCACCTTTTCTTACCCATTTTTCAGTAATTATGGGTGGACATTAACACCTTGCAGCTGAACACCTCCTCTCCCGCTTATGATCATGTGCGGTTTGATATTCGAAAATTTTCTTTCATGTTTTCTAGCACTTATTGATGGACATTCAGACCTTCTTGCAGCTGAACACCACCTCTCCCGATTTTGATTATGTATGGACCGGCATTTTTATCTTTTCTAACACATTTTTCAGTAATTATGGTCGGAGATTCACACCTACTCACAGCCGAAAACTTCCGCTCCCGCATTTGATGGTGTATAGTCTGGCATTCTCACCCTTTCTCATCAGCTTTTTGCAAATTATGATCTTACATTCAAACCTACTTGCAGTCGAACAGCTCTGCTCCCGCTTTTGATTATGTTTTGTTGGATATTCAATCATTTTCTTAACTGCTTTTTACAAACTTTGGTCGGACGTTCACACCTTCTTGCAGCCGAACACCTCCGCTTCCGCTTTTGATGTTGTATATTCGGGCATTCGGAGGTGTTCGGCTGCAAGAAGGTCTGAATGTCCAACCATAATTTGTAAAAACCGGGAAGAAAAGGCTCGAAAGCCCGACTATACACCATCAAAAGCGGGAGCAGAGGGGTTCAGCTGCAAGAAGGTCTGAATGTCCATCAATAATTGCTAGAAAACATGAAAGAAAATTTTCGAATATCAAACCGCACATGATCATAAGTGGGAGCGGAGGTGTTCAGTTGCAAGAAGGTGTGAATGTCCGACTAAAGTTTGTAAAAAGCGGGTAAGACAAGGTGTGAATGCCCGACAATGTATGATCAAAAGAGGAGCGGAGGTTTTCGGCTGCAAGAAGGTCTGAATGTCCACCCATAATTACTGAAAAATGGGTAAGAAAAGGTGCGAAAGCCCAACCGCACATGATCATAAGTGGATGAGAAGGTGTTCGACTGCAAGTAGGTGTGAATGTAAGATCATAATTTGTAAAAAGCGGGTAAGAAAAGGTAAGAATGCCCAACCATAAATTATCAAAAGCGGCAGCAGAGTTTCGGCTGGTATTTATCAATGTCTAGATAGACAGAAGAAAGAGCAAAACTGAAGGATCAGGAATCCGAGAATAAGCTTATTTTCTTATGGGCAAGTGGGAACTGCTTTGTCCTTCATATTTATCAATGTGTAGATGGATTTCAACTTCTTCTACTGCAAAGTCCAATGTTTTTCTTTGTTGAAGTTGATCTAGACATTGATGAATATGGAAGGACAAAGCAGTTTTAACTTGGTTTGAGCAAAGCAATTCATTTTATAGCAAAATCCGAAATCGTGCAGAACTCATGAAAGCAGGCTTATACTCGGATTCCTGAAACTTTAGATTTGCTCTTTCTTTTACTGCAAAGTACAACGTTGTTTTTTTGTTTAAATCTTTCTAGACATGGTAAATATGAAGGACAAATCAGTTTTAACATAGTTTGAGTGAAGTAATGCATTTTATAAGCAAAATCCCAAATCATGCAGAACTCACGAAAAGCTTTTTCTCGCTTTTCACTGCTTTTTACAAACTTTGGTCGGACGTTCACACCTTCTTGCATCCGAACACCTCCGCTTCCGCTTTTGATGATGTATATTCGGGCATTCGAACCTTTTATTACCCGCTTTTTACAAACCATTGTCGGACTTTCACACCTTCTTGCAGCCGAACACCACCTCTCCCGCTTTTGATGTATGGTCCAGTATTCTTACCTTTTCTAACACATTTTTCAGCAATTATGGTCGGACATTCACACCTACTCACAGCTGGACACCTCCGCTCCCGCTTTTGATCATACAATGTCGGGACATCGCTCCTTGTCTTACCAGCTTTTTACAAACTTTGGTCGAACATTCACATGTTCTTGCAGCTGAACACCTCCGCTCCCGCTTTTGATGATGTATAGTCGGGCTTTCGAGCCTTTTCTTACCCGGTTTTTACAAATTATGGTTGGACATTCAGACCTTGCAGCCGAACACCTCCGCTCTCTCTTTTGATCATACATTGTTGGGCATTCGCACCTTGTCTTACCCGCTTTTTACAAACTATAGTCAGACATTCACACCTTGCAGCTGAACCTCCGCTACCTGTTTTGATCATGTATGGTCTGGCAATACTACCTTTTCTTCCCCCGTTTGTGAGTAATTATGGCTGGACATTCACACCTACTTGCAGTCGAACAGCTCTGCTCCCGCTATTGATTTTGTACAGTCGGGTATTTTAACCTTTTCTTACCCGCTTTTTACCAACTATGGTCGGACATTCACACCGTCTTACAGCGGAACACCTCCGCTCCCGCTTTTTATGGTGTATAGTCGGGCATTCGAACCTTTTCTTACCCGCTATTTACAAACTATGGTAGGACATTCAAACTTTCGTGTATCCGAAAACCTCCGCTCTCTCTTTTGATCATACATTGTCGGACATTCGCACTTTTTCTTACCCGCTTTTTACCAAGTATGGTTGGACATTCACACCTTCGTACAGCGGAACACCTCCGCTCCCTCTTTTGATGGTGTATGTTCGGGCATTCAAACCTTTTCTTACCCGCTTTTTCCAAACTATGGTCGGCTATTCACAGCTTCCTCTCCACCATACTTGTATGGTGGAATATTCACACCCACTTGCATCCGAAGACCTCCGCCCCAAATTTTGTTGATATTTAGTCGGACATTCGCACCTTACCCGCTTTTGGCAAACTATGGCCTTCTTGCAGCCAAACAACTCTGATCTTGCTTTTGATGATGTAAGGTTGGGCATTCAGACCTTGCTTCACCTGCTTTTCACCAAATATAGTCGGACATTCACACCTTCTTGCAGCCGAACACTTCCGCTCCACCTTTTAGTGTTCTATCACACCCTTTTTTTCACCGCATTTTATACATTATGGTTGGAAATTTTCAACCACTCTCATCCGAAGACCTCTCCTCCAGGTTTTGTTAATATATTTGAACTTTAGTTTGACATTCAAACCTTCTTGCAGCTGAACCACCTCCGCTGTTTTGATCATATATGGTCTGGCTACTACCTTTTCTTACCCGTTTGTGAGTAATTATGGCTGGACATTCACACCTACTTGCAGTCGAACACAACCTCTCTCGCTTTTGATGATGTATGGACCGGCATTTTTACCTTTTCTAACACATTTTTCAGCAATTATGGTCGGAGATTCACACCGACTCACAGCCGAACAACTCCGCTCCCGCATTTGATGATGTATAGTCGGGCATTCTCACCCTTTCTCATCAGCTTTTTGCAAATTATGATCTGACATTCACACCTACTCGCAGTCGAACAGCTCTGCTCCCGCTTTTGATTATGTTTGGTTGGATATTCGAACCTTTTCTTAACTTCTTTTTACATATTTTGGTCGGACGTTCACACCTTCTTGTAGCCGAACACTTCCACTCCTGCTTTTGATGATGTATGGTTGGGCATTCACACCTTTTTTTGCCCATTTTTCAGGAATTATGGGTGGACATTAACACCTTGCAGCTGAACACCTCCTATCCCACTTATGATCATGTGCGGTTTGATTTTCGAAAAGTTTCTTTCATGTTTTCTAGCAATTATTGATGGACATGTAGACCTTCTTGCAGCTGAACACCTCCGCTCCCGCTTTTGATCATACATTGTCAGGCATTCGCACCTTGTCTTACCCACTTTTTACTAACTTTAGTCGAACAGTCACACCTTTTTGCAGCCGAACACCACCTCTCCCGCTTTTGATGATGTATGGTCCAGCATTCTTACCTTTTCTAACACATTCTTCAGCAATTATGGTCGGACATTCACACCTACTCAGAGCCGAACACCTCCGCTCCCGCATTTGATGGTGTATAGTCGGGCATTCTCACCCTTTCTCATCAGCTTTTTAGAAATTATGATCTGACATTCACACCTGCTTTTGATAATGTATTGTTAGGCATTCGCACCTTTTTTTTTACCCATTTTTCATGAATTATGGGTGGACATTCACACCTTCTTGCAGCCGAACACCTCCTCTCCCGCTTATGATCATGTGCGGTTTGATATTCGAAAATTTACTTTCTTGTTTTAAAGCAATTATTGATGGACATTCAAACCTTTTTGATGGTGTATAGTCGGGCTTTCGAGCCTTTTCTTCCCGGTTTTTACAAACCATGGCCGGACTTTCACACCTTCTTGTAGCCGAACAACTCCGCTCCCGCTATTGATTGTGTACAGTCGGGTATTTTAACCTTTTCTTACCCGCTTTTTACCAACTATGGTCGGACATTCACACCGTCTTACAGCTGAACACCTCTACTCCCGCTTTTGATGGTGTATAGTCGGGCATTCGAACCTTTTCTTACCCGCTTTTTACAAACTATGGTGGGACATTCAAACCTTCTTGTATCCGAAAACCTCCGCTCTCTCTTTTGATCATACATTGTCGGACATTCGCACCTTTTCTTACCCGCTTTTTACAAACCATGGTCGGACTTTCTCACCTTCTTACAGGGGAACACCTCCGCTCCCTCTTTTGATGATGTATGGTTGGGCATTCGCACCTTTTCTTACCCATTTTTCAGTAATTATGGGTGGACATTCACACCTTCTTGCAGCTGAACACCTCCTCTCCCGCTTATGATCATGTGCGGTTTGATATTCGAAAATTTTCTTTCAACTTTTCTAGCACTTATTGATGGACATTCAGACCTTCTTGCAGCTGAACACCTCCGCTCCCGCTTTTGATGGTGTATAGTCGGGCTTTCCAGCCTTTTCTTCCCCAGTTTTTACAAATTATGGTCAGACATTCACACCTACTTGCAGCCGAATACTTCCGCTCCACCTTTTAGTGATGTATGGTTGGCATTTGCACCTTTTCTTACCCTCTTTTTATACTGATTGCTAAAGATTAAGTTGTTCTTTCTCAAACTACAAAATTTTTTTAATTGTTGAAACTTGATTTGAAGTGTATAAATAAGGAGGACAAACAGTTTTAAGTCAGGCTTATAGAAGGAATTTATTTTATAGCAAAATCTGTACTTCGTCATATGTTGAGAGATGCTTATTGCTGAAGAAGTTCTTTCTCATTCTACAAAGTACAACGTTGTTTATCGTTGAAACTTGATTAGACATGAATAAATAAGAAGGACAAAGCTGTCTTAACTTGGTTTGAGTTAAGGAATTCGTTTTATAGGAGAATCCTATAAAATAGAGCTTATTTTCGGATTCCTGAAGAATGAGTCTGGTTCTTTCTCATAATACAAAGTTTGTTGTTTAATGTTGAAACTTCATCAGAAGTGAAGAAATAAATGAATACCTATCAACAAATGTGGGATCTAAACTCTAGTGCTTCCTCTAAAATAATTTCCTTTCTCAATTCAGAAATGTGTGTGTAAGTCACAACACCCGTGACACCAAAACGGCTTTCTTTTCTCTCTTTTCTCTACATTCTGCACTGTGAGCACACACACCAAATCAGAAAGGCTTTTTTCTCTCTTTTCTACATTATGGACTGTGGGGACACAAAACCGCTCTCTCTTTTTTTTTTTTGATTGTGTGCCAGGGCGTTGTCTCACGTATTAGATTATGCTTAAGATACGAATGGGTTTATCAGTCACATCAGAATCCATACTTACTGATCCTCCCGTAATAAAATGGTCAGATCTTATGAAACACACTTTGTGTCTTGTGACAATCAAGTCAGTGACACAGCGTATACACGTCAAGACACTGAATCAAGTTTGCCACAAGAACTCATATGTTTGGCAGTATTGCTCTGCCTTCAGCAATCATACACCCATTTTATTTTCGTGAGACATGTGCAGGCACCTGTTCATCTACTGTTCTATCACTATGAATTAGTTTATCTATTATCAATAAGGATACTTCTACAACTACTATCAAAGTATGTCCGGACTTCTTATGTTGTCAGTTGCTATATATGAATAAGTGGGTAGCTACTGACAAGCATTAAGCATGTCACACAGCCCAAACATATAACATTTCAGGACACACCACACAGTTAACAACCACAGTGAAGCGTGTCAAAGCCCAAACATGTAACATTCAACAGGACACTTACACAACACATTCAAATCAAACAGTCAGACAACATACAAGAACCTATACCCCAGCTGGCATTGCGAAAGACTTGTAGAAAAGGTGAAAATACCCGACTGTACACAATCAATAGCGGGAGCGGAGTTGTTCAGCTACTAAAAGGTGTGAAAGTCCGACCCTGGTTTGTAAAAAACGGGTAAGAAAAGGTTGGAATGCCCGAACATACACCATCAAAGGAGGGAGCGGAGGTCTTCCGCTGTAAGAAGGTATGAATGTCCGACCATAGTTTGTAAAAAGCGGGTAAGAAAAGGTGAAAATACCCGACTGTACACAATCAATAGCGGGAGCGGAGTTGTTCGGCTACTAAAAGGTGTGAAAGTCCGACCCTGGTTTGTAAAAAACAGGTAATAAAAGGTTGGAATGCCCGAACATACACCATCAAAGGAGGGAGCGGAGGTCTTCCGCTGTAAGAAGGTATGAATGTCCGACCATAGTTTGTAAAAAGTGGGTAAGAAAAGGTGAAAATACCCGACTGTACACAATCAATAGCGGGAGCGGAGTTGTTCGGCTACTAAAAGGTGTGAAAGTCCGACCCTGGTTTGTAAAAAACAGGTAATAAAAGGTTGGAATGCCCGAACATACACCATCAAAGGAGGGAGCGGAGGTCTTCCGCTGTAAGAAGGTATGAATGTCCGACCATAGTTTGTAAAAAGTGGGTAAGAAAAGGTGAAAATACCCGACTGTACACAATCAATAGCGGGAGCGGAGTTGTTCGGCTACTAAAAGGTGTGAAAGTCCGACCCTGGTTTGTAAAAAATAGGTAATAAAAGGTTGGAATGCCCGAACATACACCATCAAAGGAGGGAGCGGAGGTCTTCCGCTGTAAGAACGTGTGAATGTCCGACCATAGTTTGTAAAAAGGGGGTAAGAAAAGGTGAAAATACCCGACTGTACACAATCAATAGCGGGAGCGGAGTTGTTCGGCTACTAAAAGGTGTGAAAGTCCGACCCTGGTTTTTAAAAAACGGGTAAGAAAAGGTTGGAATGCCCGAACATACACCATCAAAGGAGGGAGCGGAGGTCTTCCGCTGTAAGAACGTGTGAATGTCCGACCATAGTTTGTAAAAAGGGGGTAAGAAAAGGTGAAAATACCCGACTGTACACAATCAATACCGGGAGCGGAGTTGTTCGGCTACTAAAAGGTGTGAAAGTCCAACTCTGGTTTGTAAAAAGCGGGTAAGAAAAGGTGCTAATGCCCGACAATGTATGATCAAAAGAGGGAGCGGATGTGTTCGGTTACAAGAAGGTTTGAATGTCCGACCACAGTTTGTAAAAAGCGGATAAGAAAAGGTTCAAATGCCCGAAAATACACCATCAAAAGAGGGAGCGGAGGTGTTCCGGTGTAAGACGGTGTGAATGTCCGACCATAGTTGCTAAAAAGCGGGTAAGAAAAGGTTAAAATACCAAACTGTACACAATCAATATCGGGAGCGGAGTTGTTCGGCTGCAAGAAGGTGTGAATGTCCGACCAAAGTTTTTAAAAAGCGGATAAGAAAAGGTTCGAATATCTAACCAAACATAATCAAAAGCGGGAGCAGAGCTGTTCGACTGCAAGTAGGTGTGAATGTCAGATCATAATTTGCAAAAAGCTGATGAGAAAGGGTGAGAATGCCCGACTATACACCATCAAATGCGGGAGCGGAGGTGTTCGGCTGTGAATAGGTGTGAATGCCGGACCATTCATCATCAAAAGCGGAGAGGTGTTCGGCTGCAAGAAGCTGTGAATGTCCAGCCATAATTACTCAAAAACGGGTAAGAAAAGGTAGTATTGCCAGACCATACATGATCAAAACAGGGAGCGGAGGTGGTTCAGCTGCAAGGTGTGAATGTTTGACTAAAGTTTGGAAAAAGCGGGTAAGACAAGGTGCGAATGCCCGACAATGACCTCATACATTTCAGGAGGTTTTCGGCTTCAAGAAGGCGCACACCTCCGCTCCCTGTTTTGATGGTGTATGTTCGGGCATTCTAACCTTTTCTTACCCGCCTTTTACAAACTATGGTCAGACATTCAAACCTTCTTGTAGCCGAACACATCCACTCCTGCTTTTGATGATGTATGGTTGGGCATTCGCACCTTTGTGCTCCTCACCCTCCCTTTCTCCCTCCTCCTCCCCTCACCTGAAATTCACTGAGGAGATGATGGAACGGGTTAATGTTGGGCTTAGATCTACCCCCCAGCCCAATCCCTTTTTATCCCCCATAAACCCCCAACCAAAGCGGCCAAAGGTTCCCCGCCGAGCCCCGCCCCTACTAGAGCAGCTGAAGCGACGGACCCCAGCCCCACCCCCTTGGGGTCCAGGCTGTGTGGATTCTGACAGTCGTGACTTTTCCCAGGACAAGCTGGGGCCCTGTTCATTAGAAGATTTTAAAATTTCTGTACTTTTAGGTGACAGAAGGAGAAATGTGACCCAGTCAAAACACAGAGAGTTGCACTCAAAAAGATCTTTAAATAAAGTAAACATACCTTGTGTGCCACAGACTGCTCCCAAACACGAGGGGGCAAATAATACCTCTAAAACACTTAAGTTGGCTTTATTAAATGTTAGGTCTTTAGCTGGGAAAACATTCTTAAATAATGATTTTATCACTGAGCACACCCTGGATTTTATGTTTTTAACTGAAACTTGGTTGGAACAAAATAACAGTGCTGCTGCTCTTATTGAGTCAACACCTCCTGGTTACAGTTTTAACAGCGAGGCCAGAGTGAGCAGGAGAGGAGGAGGGGTCGCAGTCTTATTCAATGAATCATTTCAATGTAAGCAGTTATCTCCTGGAAGTTTTCAGTCCTTTGAATATATGGCTATACAGCTGAAGGCCTCACCCAGAGTCCTGTTTCTGAATATTTACAGGCCCCCTAAATACTGTGCATATTTTTCTGAAGACCTCAATGAACTGTTGTCTATGATCTGTGTTGATTTTGACTGTATAATTATTGTTGGTGATTTTAACATCCATATGGACAACCCTCAGGACAGAGGGACTAAAGACCTGAGTAACACTCTGGACAACTTTGGTCTGACTCAGCATATAACAGAGCCCACGCACAATAGGGGGCACACTCTAGACTTAGTGATCTCTAAGGGTCTAAGCATTTCAAAGATTACTGTGTCTGATGTGGGCCTGTCTGACCATTCCTGTGTTTTCTTTTTTTTTTTCTTTGAGAGTACGATTTCAGTGCACACAAATGTCTCAACAGCAGTGATCTCAAAATGGTGTGTAACAGAAAAAAGTAGTAAGATCTTTAACCAGGTCTTCTCTTTAACACCTGCCCTTTCCGGGGGTTCAGTCAGTGAGGTCGTCAGTAGCTTTAATACTAAAATGTTAAATGTTATGGATACTATTGCTCCCATTAAGGTGAAGGTTATCTCTGGAAGGAAGAAGTCTCCATGGCGAAATTCCACACTGGTGAAAAATGGGAAAAGAGAGTGTCGGAAAGCTGAGCGCAGATGGAGAAAAACAAATCTCCAGGTTCATTATGACATCTATAAAGAGAAACTTCACTCTTATAATTTACAACTGAGGAATGCAAGGAAATCCTACTTCTCTGACATCATCACCAAAAACAGTCATAATGCTCGGGCCTTATTTGCTACAGTTGACAGGCTTACAAACCCTCCTGTGTCAGTGGCAACTGAACTCCATTCCACCATGGCCTGCAATGACTTTTCCAAATTCTTCATAGACAAAGTCCAAAATATTAGACAAGCAGTTGGTACATCAGCAGCAGGTTCAGCATATGCACTGTGTCCACCGAAAACCGGTTTAAACACCATGACACTTTTTCAACCCATTAACAGTAAAGACCTGGAGGACATCTTACGTCACCTGAAGTCCTCCTCTTGCTGTTTAGACATCCTACCAACAGGTTTTTTCAAAGGGGTCTCAAAGACTTTGGAGTCGGACCTGTTACTGATTGTGAACTTGTCCTTAACGTCAGGTGTGTTTCCAGAGCCACTAAAAACAGCTGTAATTAAACCTCTGCTGAAAAAGGACAATCTTGACAAGACGCAAATGAACAACTACAGGCCCATCTCAAATCTCCAATTTTTAAGTAAGATCATTGAAAAAGCGGTTTTTCAACAGCTTAATTACTTTTTAACACAAAATAACTGCTATGATACCTTCCAGTCAGGCTTTAGACAGCACCACAGCACTGAGACTGCTCTGACCAAAGTGTTTAATGACATATGTCTGAATACAGACAGTGGAAAAATGTCAGTCTTAGTTTTACTGGATCTCAGTGCTGCCTTTGATACAGTTGACCACAATATATTACTCAAACGACTGGAGAACTGGGCTGGTCTTTCGGGAACTGTACTAAACTGGTTTAAAACATACTTAGAGAACAGGAAGTACTTTGTGTCAATAGGTAACTTTACATCTGAGCAGACAAGAATCACATGTGGAGTTCCCCAAGGTTCCATCCTGGGACCTCTTCTGTTTAACATCTACATGCTCCCACTGGCACAGATTATAAAAAAACAACCAAATAAACTACCATAGCTATTCAGATGACACACAGATGTATATAACAATGTCACCAGGAGACAGAGGGCCGGTACAGGCCCTTGGAAAATCCATCGAGGAGATTAATGACTGGATGTGCCACAACTTCCTCCAGCTAAACAAAAACAAAACTGAGGTAATTGTTTTTGGAGCCAAAGATAAACGATTGAAAGTCACCACAGAGCTTCAATCTATAAATCTAAAAACTACCAACCAGGCCAGAAATCTGGGTGTAGTGATGGACTCAGACCTAAATTTGGACAAACACATTAAGGCAATAACAAAGTCAGCCTACTATCACCTTAAGAATATATCAAGGCTAAAAGATCTGATGTCTCAGCAGGACCTGGAAAAACTAGTCCATGCATTCGTCTTTAGTAGGCTTGATTATTGTAACAGCATCTTTACAGGTTTGCCTAAAAAGTCAGTTAGACAACTGCAGCTCATCCAGAACTCAGCTGCTCGAGTCCTCACTAAGACCAAAAAAGTGGAGCACATCAGTCCAGCTCTGAAGTCTTTACACTGGCTGCCTGTCCATCAGAGGATAGACTTTAAAGTTCTGATGCTGGTCTATAAAGCTCTGAATGGCCAAGGACCAAAATACATCAGTGACCTCCTGACCCACTATGAACCTTCCAGACCCCTCAGGTCATCTGGATACGGTTTTTTATCAGTTCCCAGAGTCAAAACCAGACATGGAGAAGCTGCATTCAGCTTCTATGCTCCAAATGTCTGGAACAAACTCACAGAAAGCCTCAGATCAGCTGAAACACTCAGTGTATTTAAGTCCAGGTTGAGGACACATCTATTTTCAGCTGCATTTGAATAAGCTTGAGTTTCAAAATGGAATCATGTTTTTACTATTGATTTTATCTTTCATATATATGATTTTTTCTGATTTTATCTATTGTTCTTATTTCCTTCTTTTGTTTAAATTATAAATCATGCTTTTTATTGCTTCTGTTTTAATGTCTCTGTGAAGCACTTTGAATTACCTTGTTGTTGAATTGTGCTTTGCAAAAAGCTGATGAGAAAGGGTGAGAATGCCCGACTATACACCATCAAATGCGGGAAAGGAGGCGTTCGGCTGTGAGTAAGTGTGAATCTCCGACCATAATTACTGAAAAATGTGTTAGAAAAGGTAAGAATGCCGGACCATACATCATCAAAAGCGGGAGAGGTGGTGTTTGGCTGCAAGAAGGTGTGAATATTTGACTAAAGTTTGTAAAAAGCGGGTAAGACAAGGTGCGAATCCCCGACAATGTATGATCAAAAGCGGGAGCGGAGATGTTCAGCTGCAAGAAGGTCTGAATGTCCATCAATAATTGCTAGAAAACATGAAAGAAAATTTTCGAAAATCAAACCGCACATGATCATAAGTGGGAGAGGAGGTGTTCAGCTGCAAGAAGGTGTGAATGTCCACCCATAATTCCTGAAAAATGGGTAAAAAAAGGTGCGAATGCCCAACCATACATCATCAAAAGCAGGAGTGGATGTGTTCGGCTACAAGAAGGTTTGAATGTCCGAGCATAGTTTTTAAAAGGCAGATAAGAAAAGTTTCGAATGCCCGAACATACACCATCAAAAGAGGGAGCGGAGGTGTTCCGGTGTAAGACGGTGTGAATGTCCGACCATAGTTGGTAAAAAGCGGGTGAGAAAAGGTGAAAAGACCCGACTGTACACAATCAAAAGAGGGAGCGGACTTGTTCAGCAACAAAGTGTGAAAGTCCGACCATGGTTTGTAAAAAGAGGGTAAGAAAAGGTTTGTGTGGCCGAATATACAACATCAAAAGCGGAAGCGGAGGTGTTCAGCTGCAAGAAGGTGTGAACATCCGACCAAAGTTTATAAAAAGCAGTTAAGAAATATCCAACCAAACATAATCAAAAGTGGGAGCACAGCTGTATGACTGCAAGTAGGTGTGAATGTCAGATCATAATTTGGAAAAAGCCTATGAGAAAGGGTGAGACTATACACCATCAAATGTGGGAGCGGAGTTGTTCGGCTGTGAGTAGGTGTTAATCTCCAACCATATTTGCTGAAAAATGTGTTAGAAAAGGTAAGAATGCCGGTCCATACATCATCAAAAGCGGGAGAGGTGGTGTTCGGCTGCAAGTAGGTGTGAATGTCCAGCCATAATTACTCACAAACGGGTAAGAAAAGGTAGTATTGCCAGACCATACATGATCAAAACCGGGAGCGGAGGTGGTTCAGCTGCAAGAAGGTGTGAATGTCCAACTAAAGTTTGTAAAAAGCGGGTAAGACAAGGTGCGAATGCCCGACAATGTATGATCAACAGAGGGAGCGGAGGTTTTAGGCTGCAAGAAGGTCTGAATGTCCACCCATAATTCCTGAAAAATGGGTAAGAAAAGGTGCGAATGCCCAACCATACATCATCAAAAGCAGAAGCGGAGGTGTTCGGCTGCAAGAAGGTGTGAACGTCCGACCAAAGTTTGTAAAAAGCAGTTAAGAAAAGTTTCGAATATCCATCCAAACATAATCAAAAGTGGGAGCACCGCTGTATGACTGCAAGTAGGTGTGAATGTCAGATCATAATTTGGAAAAAGCCTATGAGAAAGGGTTGAAAATGCCCGACTATACACCATCAAATCCGGGAGCGAAGTTGTTCGGCTGCAAGAAGGTGTCTGACCAAAGTTTGTAAAAAGCAGTTAAGAAGAGATTCGAATATCCAACCAAAAATATTCAAAAGCGGGAGCAGAGCTGTTCGACTGCAAGTAGGTGTGAATGTCAGATCATAATTTGCAAAAAGCTGATGAGAAAGGGTGAGAATGCCCGACTATACACCATCAAAAGAGGGAGCGGAGGTGTTCGGCTGCAAGAAGGTCTGAATGTCCAACCATAATTTGTAAAAACCGGGAAGAAAAGGCTCGAAAGCCCGACTATACACCATCAAAAGCGGGAGCAGAGGGGTTCAGCTGCAAGAAGGTCTGAATGTCCATCAATAATTGCTAGAAAACATGAAAGAAAATTTTCGAATATCAAACCGCACATGATCATAAGTGGGAGCGGAGGTGTTCAGTTGCAAGAAGGTGTGAATGTCCGACTAAAGTTTGTAAAAAGCGGGTAAGACAAGGTGTGAATGCCCGACAATGTATGATCAAAAGAGGAGCGGAGGTTTTCGGCTGCAAGAAGGTCTGAATGTCCACCCATAATTACTGAAAAATGGGTAAGAAAAGGTGCGAAAGCCCAACCGCACATGATCATAAGTGGATGAGAAGGTGTTCGACTGCAAGTAGGTGTGAATGTAAGATCATAATTTGTAAAAAGCGGGTAAGAAAAGGTAAGAATGCCCAACCATAAATTATCAAAAGCGGCAGCAGAGTTTCGGCTGGTATTTATCAATGTCTAGATAGACAGAAGAAAGAGCAAAACTGAAGGATCAGGAATCCGAGAATAAGCTTATTTTCTTATGGGCAAGTGGGAACTGCTTTGTCCTTCATATTTATCAATGTGTAGATGGATTTCAACTTCTTCTACTGCAAAGTCCAATGTTTTTCTTTGTTGAAGTTGATCTAGACATTGATGAATATGGAAGGACAAAGCAGTTTTAACTTGGTTTGAGCAAAGCAATTCATTTTATAGCAAAATCCGAAATCGTGCAGAACTCATGAAAGCAGGCTTATACTCGGATTCCTGAAACTTTAGATTTGCTCTTTCTTTTACTGCAAAGTACAACGTTGTTTTTTTGTTTAAATCTTTCTAGACGTGGTAAATATGAAGGACAAATCAGTTTTAACATAGTTTGAGTGAAGTAATGCATTTTATAAGCAAAATCCCAAATCATGCAGAACTCACGAAAAGCTTTTTCTCGCTTTTCACTGCTTTTTACAAACTTTGGTCGGACGTTCACACCTTCTTGCATCCGAACACCTCCGCTTCCGCTTTTGATGATGTATATTCGGGCATTCGAACCTTTTATTACCCGCTTTTTACAAACCATTGTCGGACTTTCACACCTTCTTGCAGCCGAACACCACCTCTCCCGCTTTTGATGTATGGTCCAGTATTCTTACCTTTTCTAACACATTTTTCAGCAATTATGGTCGGACATTCACACCTACTCACAGCTGGACACCTCCGCTCCCGCTTTTGATCATACAATGTCGGGACATCGCTCCTTGTCTTACCAGCTTTTTACAAACTTTGGTCGAACATTCACATGTTCTTGCAGCTGAACACCTCCGCTCCCGCTTTTGATGATGTATAGTCGGGCTTTCGAGCCTTTTCTTACCCGGTTTTTACAAATTATGGTTGGACATTCAGACCTTGCAGCCGAACACCTCCGCTCTCTCTTTTGATCATACATTGTTGGGCATTCGCACCTTGTCTTACCCGCTTTTTACAAACTATAGTCAGACATTCACACCTTGCAGCTGAACCTCCGCTACCTGTTTTGATCATGTATGGTCTGGCAATACTACCTTTTCTTCCCCCGTTTGTGAGTAATTATGGCTGGACATTCACACCTACTTGCAGTCGAACAGCTCTGCTCCCGCTATTGATTTTGTACAGTCGGGTATTTTAACCTTTTCTTACCCGCTTTTTACCAACTATGGTCGGACATTCACACCGTCTTACAGCGGAACACCTCCGCTCCCGCTTTTTATGGTGTATAGTCGGGCATTCGAACCTTTTCTTACCCGCTATTTACAAACTATGGTAGGACATTCAAACTTTCGTGTATCCGAAAACCTCCGCTCTCTCTTTTGATCATACATTGTCGGACATTCGCACTTTTTCTTACCCGCTTTTTACCAAGTATGGTTGGACATTCACACCTTCGTACAGCGGAACACCTCCGCTCCCTCTTTTGATGGTGTATGTTCGGGCATTCAAACCTTTTCTTACCCGCTTTTTCCAAACTATGGTCGGCTATTCACAGCTTCCTCTCCACCATACTTGTATGGTGGAATATTCACACCCACTTGCATCCGAAGACCTCCGCCCCAAATTTTGTTGATATTTAGTCGGACATTCGCACCTTACCCGCTTTTGGCAAACTATGGCCTTCTTGCAGCCAAACAACTCTGATCTTGCTTTTGATGATGTAAGGTTGGGCATTCAGACCTTGCTTCACCTGCTTTTCACCAAATATAGTCGGACATTCACACCTTCTTGCAGCCGAACACTTCCGCTCCACCTTTTAGTGTTCTATCACACCCTTTTTTTCACCGCATTTTATACATTATGGTTGGAAATTTTCAACCACTCTCATCCGAAGACCTCTCCTCCAGGTTTTGTTAATATATTTGAACTATAGTTTGACATTCAAACCTTCTTGCAGCTGAACCACCTCCGCTGTTTTGATCATATATGGTCTGGCTACTACCTTTTCTTACCCGTTTGTGAGTAATTATGGCTGGACATTCACACCTACTTGCAGTCGAACACAACCTCTCTCGCTTTTGATGATGTATGGACCGGCATTTTTACCTTTTCTAACACATTTTTCAGCAATTATGGTCGGAGATTCACACCGACTCACAGCCGAACAACTCCGCTCCCGCATTTGATGATGTATAGTCGGGCATTCTCACCCTTTCTCATCAGCTTTTTGCAAATTATGATCTGACATTCACACCTACTCGCAGTCGAACAGCTCTGCTCCCGCTTTTGATTATGTTTGGTTGGATATTCGAACCTTTTCTTAACTTCTTTTTACATATTTTGGTCGGACGTTCACACCTTCTTGTAGCCGAACACTTCCACTCCTGCTTTTGATGATGTATGGTTGGGCATTCACACCTTTTTTTGCCCATTTTTCAGGAATTATGGGTGGACATTAACACCTTGCAGCTGAACACCTCCTATCCCACTTATGATCATGTGCGGTTTGATTTTCGAAAAGTTTCTTTCATGTTTTCTAGCAATTATTGATGGACATGTAGACCTTCTTGCAGCTGAACACCTCCGCTCCCGCTTTTGATCATACATTGTCAGGCATTCGCACCTTGTCTTACCCACTTTTTACAAACTTTAGTCGAACAGTCACACCTTTTTGCAGCCGAACACCACCTCTCCCGCTTTTGATGATGTATGGTCCAGCATTCTTACCTTTTCTAACACATTCTTCAGCAATTATGGTCGGACATTCACACCTACTCAGAGCCGAACACCTCCGCTCCCGCATTTGATGGTGTATAGTCGGGCATTCTCACCCTTTCTCATCAGCTTTTTAGAAATTATGATCTGACATTCACACCTGCTTTTGATAATGTATTGTTAGGCATTCGCACCTTTTTTTTTACCCATTTTTCATGAATTATGGGTGGACATTCACACCTTCTTGCAGCCGAACACCTCCTCTCCCGCTTATGATCATGTGCGGTTTGATATTCGAAAATTTACTTTCTTGTTTTAAAGCAATTATTGATGGACATTCAAACCTTTTTGATGGTGTATAGTCGGGCTTTCGAGCCTTTTCTTCCCGGTTTTTACAAACCATGGCCGGACTTTCACACCTTCTTGTAGCCGAACAACTCCGCTCCCGCTATTGATTGTGTACAGTCGGGTATTTTAACCTTTTCTTACCCGCTTTTTACCAACTATGGTCGGACATTCACACCGTCTTACAGCTGAACACCTCTACTCCCGCTTTTGATGGTGTATAGTCGGGCATTCGAACCTTTTCTTACCCGCTTTTTACAAACTATGGTGGGACATTCAAACCTTCTTGTATCCGAAAACCTCCGCTCTCTCTTTTGATCATACATTGTCGGACATTCGCACCTTTTCTTACCCGCTTTTTACAAACCATGGTCGGACTTTCACATCTTCTTGTAGCCGAACACATCCGCTCCCGCTATTGATTGTGTACAGTCGGGTATTTTAACCTTTTCTTACCCGCTTTTTACCAACTATGGTCGGACATTCACACCTTCGTACAGCGGAACACCTCCGCTCCCTCTTTTGATGGTGTATGTTCGGGCATTCAAACCTTTTCTTACCCGCTTTTTCCAAACTATGGTCGGCTATTCACAGCTTCCTCTCCACCATACTTGTATGGGGGAATATTCACACCCACTTGCATCCGAAGACCTCCGCCCCAAATTTTGTTGATATTTAGTCGGACATTCGCACCTTACCCGCTTTTGGCAAACTATGGCCTTCTTGCAGCCAAACACCTCTGATCTCGCTTTTGATGATGTAAGGTTGGGCATTCAGACCTTGCTTCACCTGCTTTTCACCAAATATAGTCGGACATTCACACCTTCTTGCAGCCGAACACTTCCGCTTTTAGTGTTCTATGAGGCATTCACATATTTTTTTTCACCGTATTTTATAGATTATGGTTGGAAATTCTCACCCACTCTCATCCGAAGACCTCTCCTCCCGCTTTTGTTAATATATAGTCGGGCATTCGAACCTTTTCTTACCCGCTTTTTACAAATTATAGTCGAACATTCACACCTACTTGCAGCTGAATACTTCCGCTCCACCTTTTAGGTATGTATGGTTGGCATTTGCACCTCTTTTTATACTGATTGCTGAAGATTAAGTTGTACTTTCTCAAACTACAACATTTTTTTATTTGTTGAAACTTGATTTGAAGTGGATAAATAAGGAGGACAAACAGTTTTAAGTTAGGCTGATAGAAGGAATTAATTTTATAGCAAAGTCTGTACTTCGTCATATGTCGAGAGATGCTTATTGCTGAAGAAGTTCTTTCTCATTCTACAAAGTACAACGTTGTTTATCGTTGAAACTTGATTAGACATGAATAAATATGAAGGACAAAGCAGTCTTAACTTGGTTTGAGTTAAGGAATTCGTTTTATAGGAGAATCCGAATTCGTGCATAACTCATAAAATAGAGCTTATTTTCGGATTCCTGAAGAATGATTCTGGTTCTTTCTCATAATACAAAGTTTGTTGTTTATTGTTGAAACTTCATCAGAAGTGAAGAAATAAATGAATGCCTATCAACAAATTGACCTTCTGTTGACCTTCGGGGAGGTGAGTATCTTCACTAGACTCACCTGTCTGCTCTTCCTCCTCATTTAGCGTAGCTCCACCCTCTGCCTGTGAATTCTTACAGACTTCAACACTGAGTGGTGAGGCCTCTACAGGCCCCTCCCCTTTTTGCTCCTCACTTCCAATCCAAGCTTTTGGCGGGAAGTTTGAATTTATTGGGTCAACCTCTTCACTTTGTTCACCAACTGCCACCTTTGGTCCTTCTCTTTGTTGGCTTGACTGTGGCTTTACCGTCTTTAATTTGTTGGCAAAAGATTTAGGGCAATCTCTGAAGAGGTGATTTAATTCTCCACAGAGATTACATTTCCTGCCATTTGGACACTCTCCAAAAGTTTGTCCAATTTCTCTGCTCTTCCCACATAACACCTTGGTACAAGCCTCAACCAGGTGCCCATGCTCACCACACTTGCGGCAGAACTTGGGCTGCCCCTGGTAGTGGATGTAACCTCGGTTTTCAAGGTGGCCAGAGTGTCGCCCACCTGCTGCACTGAGCACTCTTCAGCCCTTTTAAATGGTATAACTTTGCACTCCCGCACGCTCCAGCAAGCACCATTCAAGCAACAACTTTGCACTCCAGCTTCGAACATCGGCACAGTCGCAACAAGTAAGGCGACTCTACTCAGAGAAGTCACTCTGCACAGTAAGAAGATTTCTTTTGCACAGACAGAAAGGGCTTCACCCGCAAAGGTAAAGCCTGCCAATAATAGAAACAACTCATTAGTGCTGCTCTCCACAGAAATCTTTAGTAAAAGGCGAAAGACTTGTACGTTATGAAGAGAAACCAGAGTACGATTATCCGTCACTGCGGGAGCAGGGCATCAGGCTTGTTGGCATAGCCACCTTCCCCATGGTGAGCTTTGCTTGGTTGAGACGCTTGCTCCCCCCCCTTGCTCCTCGGCTGACCAAGTAGGAACAATCGGGCCCTATTCGATGGCTGCCTTGTCTTTCACTCTGTGCAAAAGACAAGGCAGCAACAAAAACACCACGAGAATCCCATATTGAGGCTTTGTTCTGACCGCTCATTCGGGGTCGCGTTTCTTTCAAGCAATTCTCCTGGTTAGCCCACACTCGGGTCCCATAGCCGTGTTATAGTCTACTTCGCATTCACTCTCTTTTCTCAGCAGACTCTTGGGATTTTATTCTCCTATAAAACGAATTCATTAACTCAAACCAAGTTAAGACTGCTTTGTCCTTCATATTTATTCATGTCTAATCAAGTTTCAACGATAAACAACGTTGTACTTTGTAGAATGAGAAAGAACTTCTTCAGCAATAAGCATCTCTCGACATATGACGAAATACAGATTTTGCTATAAAATTAATTCCTTCTATCAGCCTGACTTAAAACTGTTTGTCCTCCTTATTTATCCACTTCAAATCAAGTTTCAACAAATAAAAAAATGTTGTAGTTTGAGAAAGTACAACTTAATCTTCAGCAATCAGTATAAAAAGAGGTGCAAATGCCAACCATACATACCTAAAAGGTGGAGCGGAAGTATTCAGCTGCAAGTAGGTGTGAATGTTCGACCATAATTTGTAAAAAGCGGGTAAGAAAAGGTTCGAATGCCCGACTATATATTAACAAAAGCGGGAGGAGAGGTCTTCGGATGAGAGTGGGTGAGAATTTCCAACCATAATCTATAAAATACGGTGAAAAAAAATATGTGAATGCCTCATAGAACACTAAAAGCGGAAGTGTTCGGCTGCAAGAAGGTGTGAATGTCCGACTATATTTGGTGAAAAGCAGGTGAAGCAAGGTCTGAATGCCCAACCTTACACCATCAAAAGCGGGAGCAGAGGTGTTCCGCTGTAAAACGGTGTGAATGTCCGACCATAGTTGGTAAAAAGCGGGTAAGAAAAGGTTAAAATACCCGACTGTACACAATCAATAGCGGGAGCGGAGTTGTTCGGCTACAAGAAGGTGTGAAAGTCCGACCATGGTTTGTAAAAACCGGGAAGAAAAGGCTCGAAAGCCCGACTATACACCATCAAAAAGAAGGTTTGAATGTCCATCAATAATTGCTTTAAAACAAGAAAGTAAATTTTCGAATATCAAACCGCACATGATCATAAGCGGGAGAGGAGGTGTTCGGCTGCAAGAAGGTGTGAATGTCCACCCATAATTCATGAAAAATGGGTAAAAAAAAAGGTGCGAATGCCTAACAATACATTATCAAAAGCAGGTGTGAATGTCAGATCATAATTTGTAAAAAGCTGATGAGAAAGGATGAGAATGCCCGACTATACACCATCAAATGCGGGAGCGGAGGTGTTCGGCTCTGAGTAGGTGTGAATGTCCGACCATAATTGCTGAAGAATGTGTTAGAAAAGGTAAGAATGCTGGACCATACATCATCAAAAGCGGGAGAGGTGGTGTTCGGCTGCAAAAAGGTGTGACTGTTCGACTAAAGTTTGTAAAAAGTGGGTAAGACAAGGTGCGAATGCCTGACAATGTATGATCAAAAGCGGGAGCGGAGGTGTTCAGCTGCAAGAAGGTCTACATGTCCATCAATAATTGCTAGAAAACATGAAAGAAACTTTTCGAAAATCAAACTGCACATGATCATAAGTGGGATAGGAGGTGTTCAGCTGCAAGGTGTGAATGTCCACCCATAATTCCTGAAAAATGGGCAAAAAAAAGGTGTGAATGCCCAACCATACATCATCAAAAGCAGGAGTGGAAGTGTTCGGCTACAAGAAGGTGTGAACGTCCAACCAAAATATGTAAAAAGAAGTTAAGAAAAGGTTCAAATATCCAACCAAACATAATCAAAAGCGGGAGCCGAGCTGTTCGACTGCAAGTAGGTGTGAATGTCAGATCATAATTTGCAAAAAGCTGATGAGAAAGGGTGAGAATGCCCGATTATACATCATCAAATGCGGGAGCGTAGTTGTTCGGCTGTGAGTAGGTGTGAATCTCCGACTATAATTGCTGAAAAATGTGTTAGAAAAGGTAAGAATACTGGACCATACATCATCAAAAGCGGGAGAGGTGGTGTTCGGCTGCAAGAAGGTGTGAAAGTCCGACAATGGTTTGTAAAAAGCGGGTAAAAAAAGGTTCGAATGCCCGAATATACATCATCAAAAGCGGAAGCGGAGGTGTTCGGATGCAAGAAGGTGTGAACGTCCGACCAAAGTTTGTAAAAAGCAGTGAAAAGCGAGAAAAAGCATTTCGTGAGTTCTGCATGATTTAGCATGATTACTTCACTCAAACTATGTTAAAACTTATTTGTCCTTCATATTTACCATGTCTAGAAAGATTTAAACAAAAAAAACAACGTTGTACTTTGCAGTAAAAGAAAGAGCAAATCTAAAGTTTCAGGAATCCGAGTATAAGCCTGCTTTCATGAGTTCTGCACGATTTCGGATTTTGCTATAAAATGAATTGCTTTGCTCAAACCAAGTTAAAACTGCTTTGTCCTTCCATATTCATCAATGTCTAGATCAACTTCAACAAAGAAAAACATTGGACTTTGCAGTAGAAGAAGTTGAAATCCATCTACACATTGATAAATATGAAGGACAAAGCAGTTCCCACTTGCCCATAAGAAAATAAGCTTATTCTCGGATTCCTGATCCTTCAGTTTTGCTCTTTCTTCTACTGCAAAATACAATGTTGTTCTTTGTTGAAGTCGATCTAGACATTGATAAATATGAATGAAAAAGCAGTTTTAACTTGGTTTGAGTGAATGAATTCATTTTATACATAAAATCCGAAATCGTGCAGAACTCATGAAAATAAGCTTATTCTCGGATTCCTAAAACTTTTGATTGGCTCTTTCTTTTACTGCAAAGTACAACGTTCTTTTTTTGTTTAAATCTATTGAGACATTGATAAATATGAAGGTAAAAGCCGTTTTAACATAGTTTGAGTGAAGGAATTGATTTTATAGATAAAATCCCAAATCATGCAGAACTCCTCAAAAGGGGCGTATGGCTTAATCACAAGTGTGGCTCTTTCTCATTCAGGGTAGTATGAGGAAGTTTATGCTTGAAATATATGTAGAAATAGGTATATATGAAGAACAAAGCAGTGTTAACTTAGTTTGAGTGAAGGAATTCATTTTATACATAAAATCCCAAATCATGCAGAACTCATGAAAATAAGCTTATTCTCGGATTCCTAAAACTTTTGATTTGCACTTTCTTTTACTGCAAAGTACAACGTTGTTTTTTGTTGAAATCTATCTAGACATTGATAAATACCAGCCGAAACTCTGCTGCCGCTTTTGATAATTTATGGTTGGGCATTCTTACCTTTTCTTACCCGCTTTTTACAAATTATGATCTTACATTCACACCTACTTGCCGTCGAACACCTTCTCATCCACTTATGATCATGTGCGGTTGGGCTTTCGCACCTTTTCTTACCCATTTTTCAGTAATTATGGGTGGACATTCAGACCTTCTTTTGATCATACATTGTCGGGCATTCACACCTTGTCTTACCCGCTTTTTACAAACTTTAGTCGGACATTCAAACCTTCTTGCAGCTGAACCACCTCCGCTCCCTGTTTTGATCATATATGGTCTGGCAATAGTACCTTTTCTTACCCGCTTGTGAGTAATTATGGCTGGACATTCACACCTACTCACAGCCGAACACAACCTCTCCCGCTTTTGATGATATATGGTTCGGCATTCTTACCTTTTCTAACACATTTTTCAGCAATTATGGTTGGAGATTCACACCTACTCACAGGCGAACACCTCCGCTCCCACATTTGATAGTGTATAGTCGGGCATTCTCACCCTTTCTCAACAGCTTTTTGCAAATTATGATCTGATATTCACACCTACTTGCAGTCGAACAGCTCTGCTCCTGCTTTTGATTATGTTTGGTTGGATATTCGAACATTTTCTTAACTGCTTTTTACAAACTTTGGTCGGACGTTCACACCGTCTTGCAGCCGAACACCTCCGCTTCCGCTTTTGATGGTATATAGTCGGGCATTCGAGCCTTTTCTTACCCGCCTATTACTTACTATGGTTGGACATTCAAACCTTCTTGTAGCCGAACACATCCGCTCCTGCTTTTGATGATGTATGATTTGGCATTCACACCTTTTCTTACCCATTTTTCAGTAATTTTTGGTCGGAAATTCAGACCTTCTTGCACCTGAACACCTCTGCTCCCGCTTTTGATGGTGTATAGTCGGGCTTTCGAGCCTTTTCTTCCCCGATTTTTACAAATTGTGGTTGGACATTCAGACCTTGCAGCCGAAAACCTCCGCTCCCTCTTTTGATCATACATTGTCGGGCATTCGCCCCTTGTCTTACACGGTTTTTACAAACTTTAGTCAGACATTCACACCTTGCAGCTGAACCACCTCCATTCCCTGTTTTGATCATGTGTGGTCTGGAAATACTACCTTTTCTTCCCCCGTTTGTGAGTAATTATGGCTGGACATTCACACCTACTTGCAGCCGAAAAACCACCTCTCCCGCTTTTGTTGATGTATTGTCCGGAATTCTAGTCTTTTCTATCACATTTTTCAGCAATTATGATCTGACATTCACACCTACTTGCAGTCGAACAGCTCTGCTCCCGCTTTTGATTATGTTCGGTTGGATATTCAAACCTTTTCTTAACTGCTTTTTACAAACTTTGGTCGGACGTTCAAACCTTCTTGCAGCCGAACACCTCCGCTTCCGCTTTTGATGGTATATATTCGGGTATTCGAACCTTCTCTTACCCGCTTTTTACAAACCATGGTTGGACTTTCATACCTTCTTGTAGCTGAACAACTCCACTCCTGCTTTTGATGATTTAGGGTTGGACATTCGCATCTTTTCCTACCCATTTTTCAGTAATTATGGGTGGATATTCACACCTTCTTGCAGCTGAACACCTCCTCTCCCGCTAATGATCATGTAAGGTTTGATATTCGAAAATTTTCTTTCATGTTTTAAAGCAATTATTAATGGACATTCACACCTACTTGCAGCCGAACACCACCTCTCCCGCTTTTGATGATGTATGGACCGGCATTCTTACCTTTTCTAACACATTTTTCAGCAATTATGGTTGGAGAATCACACCTACTCACAGCCGAACAACTCCGCTACCGCATTTGATAATGTATAGTCGGGATTTTTCACCCTTTCTCATTAGCTTTTTGCAAATTATTCTCTGACATTCACACCTACTTGCAGTCGAACAGCTCTGCTCCCGCTTTTGATTATGTTTGGTTAGATATTCGAACCTTTTCTTAACTGCTTTTTCACAAACTTTGGTCGGACGTTCACACCTTCTTGCAGCCGAACACCTACGCTTCCGGTTTTGATAGTGTATATTCGGGCATACGAACCTTTTCTTACCCGCTTTTTACAAACCATGGTCGGACTTTCACACCTTCTCTTAGCTGAACAACTCCGCTCCCTCTTTTGATGGTGTATGTTCGGGCATTCGAACCTTTTCTTACCCGCTTTTTAAAACCAGGGTCGGACTTTCACACCTTTTAGTAGCCGAACAACTCCGCTCCCGCTATTGACTGTGTACAGTCGGGTATTTTAACCTTTTCTTACCCGCTTTTTACCAACTATGGTCGGACATTCACACCTTCTTACAGCGGAACACCTCCGCTCCCTATTTTGATGGTGTATGTTTGGGCATTCGAACCTTTTCTTACCCGCTTTTTACAAACTATGGTCGGACATTCAAACCTTCTTGTAGCCGAACACATCCACTCGTGCATTTGATGATGTATGGTTGGGAATTCGCACCTTTTCTTACCCATTTTTCAGTAATTATGGGTGGACATTCACACCTTCTTGCAGCTGAACACCTCCTCTCCCGCTTATTATCATGTGCAGTTTGATATTCGAAAATTCTCTTTCATGTTTTCTAGCAATTATTGATGGACATTCAGACCTTCTTGCAGCTGAACACCTCCGCTCCAGCTTTTGATGGTGTAAAGTCGGGCTTTCGAGCCTTTTCTTCCCCGGTTTTTACAAATTATGGTTGGACATTCAGACCTTCTTTCAGCCGAAAACCTCCGCTCCCTCTTTTGATCATACATTGTCGGGCATTCGCACCTTTTCTTACCCGCTTTTTACAAACTTTAGTCGGACATTAACACCTTCTTGCAGCTTAACCACCTCCGCTCCCTGTTTTGATCATGTATGGTCTGGCAATACTACCTTTTCTTACCCATTTGTGAGTAATTATGGCTGGACATTCAAACCTACTTGCAGCCGAACACCACCTCTCCCGCTTTTGATGATGTATGGACCGGCATTCTTACCTTTTCTAACACATTTTTCAGCAATTATGGTTGGAGATTCACACCTACTCACAGCCGAACACCTCCGCTCCCGCATTTGATGGTGTATATTCGGGCATACGAACCTGTTCTTACCCGCTTTTTACAAACCATGGTCGGACTTTCACACCTTCTTGTAGCTGAACAACTCCGCTCCCACTTTTGATTGTGTACAGTCGGGCATACAAACCTGTTCTTACCCGCTTTTTACAAACTATGGTCGGACATTCAAACCTTCTTGTAGCCGAACACATCCACTCCTGCTTTTGATGATGTATGGTTGGGCATTCGCACCTTTTCTTACCCATTTTTCAGTAATTATGGGTGGATATTCACACCTTCTTGCAGCGGAACACCTCCTCTCCCGCTTATGATTATGTGCGGTTTGATATTCGAAAATTTTCTTTCATGTTTTATAGCAATTATTGATGGACATTCATACCTTCTTGAAGCCGAACACATCCACTCCTGCTTTTGATGATGTATGGTTGGGCATTCGAACCTACTTGTTGCCCGTTTTTCATTAATTATGGGTGGACATTCACACCTTGTCGCAGCCAAACACCTCCGCTCCCTGTTTTGATCATGTATGTTTTGACATTCGCACATTTTCTCACCTGCTTTTTACTATTGTCTGCCAATCACAGCTTCCTCTCCACCATACTTGTATGGTAGGAAATTCTCACCCACTCTCATCCGAAGACCTCTCCTCCCGCTTTTGTTAATATTTATACGGGCATTCGAACCTTTTCGTACCCACTTTTTACAAATTATGGTCGAACATTCACACCTACTTGCAGCTGAATACTTCCGCTCCACCTTTTAGTGATGTATGGTTGGCATTTGCACCTTTTGTTACCCTCTTTTTATACTGATTGCTGAAGATTAAGTTGTTCTTTCTCAAACTACAATTTTTTTTTAATTGTTGAAACTTGATTTGAAGTGGATAAATAAGGAGGACAAAAAGTTTTAAGTCACGCTGATAGAAGAAATTAATTTTATAGCAAAATCTGTATTTCATCATATGTCGAGAGATGCTTATTGCTGAAGAAGTTCTTTCTCATTCTACAAAGTACAACGTTGTTTATCGTTGATACTTTATTAGACATGAATAAATATGAAGGACAAAGCAGTCTTAACTTGGTTTGAGTTAATTAATTAGTTTTATAGGAGAATCCGAATTCGTGCTTATTTTCGGATTCCTGAAGAATGAGTCTGGTTCTTTCTCATAATACAAAGCTTGTTGTTTATTGTTGAAACTTCATCAGAAGTGAAGAAATAAATGAATGCCTATCAACAAATGTGGGATCTAAACTCTACTGCTTCCTCTAAAATAATTTCTTTTCTCAATTCAGAAATGTGTGTGTGTAAGTCACAACACCCGTGACACCAAAACGGCTTTTTTTTCTCTCTTTTCTCTACACTCTGCACTATGAGCACACACACCAAATCAGAAAGGCTTTTTTCTCTCTTTTCTACATTATGGACTGTGGGGACACAAAACCGCTCTCTCTTTTTTTTTTTTGATTGTGTGCCAGGGCGTTGTCTCACGTATTAGATTATGCTTAAGATACGAATGGGTTTATCAGTCACATCAGAATCCATACATACTGATCCTCCCGTAATAAAATGGTCGGATCTTATCAAACACACTTTGTTTCTTGTGACAATCAAGTCAGCGAAACAGCGTATACACGTCAAGACACTGAATCAAGTTTGCCACAAGAACTCATAAGTTTGGCAGTATTGCTCTGCCGTCAGCAATCATACACCCATTTTATTTTCGTGAGACGTGCAGGCACCTGTTCATCTACTGTTCTATCACTATGAATTAGTTTATCTATTATCAATAAGGATACTTCTACAACTACTATCAAAGTATGTCCAGACTTCTTATGTTGTCAGTTGCTATATATGAATAAGTGGGTAGCTACTGACAAGCATTAAGCATGTCACACAGCCCAAACATATAACATTTCAGGACACTTACACAACACATTCAAATCAAACAGTCAGACAACATACAAGAACATATACCCCAGCCGGCATTGCTCCCTGCCTATTTTCATACAGCTCACTATGTGTGCGCACACCTTTATTCACAAACTCTTCAACTTATACTCTTTTACCGAAGCTGCTACAGCTCGATTGGCCGAATACCCTTAGATCCTATTTCTGTGAATTTGACATCTGCCTTACATGTAACAGATTAGCGGTTTAGCAGTTTTAATTTAGTTTGAGTGAAGGAATTCATTTTATAGCAAAATCCGAAATCGTGAAGCACTCATGAAAGTAAGCTTATTCTCGGATTCCTGAAACATTAGATTTGCTCTTTCTTTTACTGCAAAGTACAACGTTGTTTTTTTTGTTTAAATCTTTCTAGACATGGTAAATATGAACGACAAAGCAGTTTCAACATAGTTTGAGTGAAGGAATTCATTTTATAGATAAAATCCCAAGAGTCTGCAGAGAAAAGAGAGTGAATGCGAAGTAGACTTTAACACGGCTATGGGAGCGAGCCGAGTGTGGGCTAACCGGGAGAATTGCTTGAAAGAAACGCGACACCGAATGAGCGGTCAGAACAAAGCCTCAATACGGTGTTCCCGTGGTGTTTGTGGCTGCCTTGTCTTTTGCACAGAGTAAAAGACAAGGCAGCCATCGAATAGATTGTTTCTACTTGGTCAGCCGAGGAGCAGGGGGGGGGGGGCAAGCGTCTCAACCAAGCAAAGCTCACCAAGTAGGAACAATCGGGCCCTTTTCGATGGCTGCAACACCTGAAAGAGATATTGATGCGAGACCCGATCAAATGCTTTTTCAAAGTCTAAATTTAAGATGACAAGCCGGGTGTTTCTGTCTCTAGCGTAATCAATGATGTCTCGAATCAGTACGAGGCTGTCGGTGAGTTGTCTCCCTGAGATGGCACAAGCTTGGTCTGGGTGAATTACCTCCTCTAAAACAGAGGACATCCGTGTCGCTAAAACCTTGCTAAAAAGTTTACAGTCAAAGTTTAAAAGTGTGATGGGCCTCCAATTCTTTAGGTCAGTCTTATCATTTTTTTTATAAAGTAGAGTCACTATTCCCACTCTAAAACTGTCAGGCAGTCGGTCGAGTTTTTCAAAATCTTTAAAAACATCTAAAATGTCTGATGATAAAAGGTCCCAATAGGTCAGATAGAATTCTGCTGGAAGCCCGTCTAAACCCGGAGCTCGACTTCTCTTAAAACCTGTTAGGCATTTTTTTAACTCTAAAGCAGTAAAATTCTGTGTCAAGTGTGCATTCTCTTTTACGGTTTTGTCAACGAATTTTAAGATTTCTGCCGATGTTTCCAAGTGCACTGGTTTCTCTTTGTACATGTTACTATAAAAGGTATGTACAGTTTCAATCATCTCTTGTGTGGATTTTGTTAAAAACCCATCTTCTCTTTTTAGATTTTGAATACACTCCTTTTTATTTATAACTTTCTTTCTTTTTCACCTTCCTCAATTTCCTGCTCCCTGCTTCTTACAAAAATTCCTTTACTCTTTATTTCTGCTAAAACTGACATTTCCTTTTTGACATCTTTGATTTCTTCTTTAAAGTCTATGCCACACTGATTTAGTTTAAAGTAGCGCTGTAAGCGTTTATGTAGTCCCATCATACATCTATTCTCTTTCCTTTTTTTATGTTTACCTTGCTGTTTAAAAAAAGTCTGGGTCATTTCCTTCACCATTTCCCACCATTGTGCATGTGTTTCGTAGAGGTCTTGAAGGATCTGCCACTCTTTATAACATTCCCTGTACTGACTGACTATGATTTCATCCTCCAACAGGGAACAGTTGAGTTTCCACAGACCACTTCCTACCGTCACACCAGAAGGGGGTGAAAGGGTGCAGGAGAGCATAAGGTGGTCTGAAAAGAAAACAGGGGTTAATCTAACATCAGTGGGTGGGCAATCTCTAGTAAAGAAATAATCAATGCGAGAGGCTCTGGTGCCATCATGACTAAACCAGGTGAAGCCCTCCTCTCTGGGATGCATGGTTTTAAAACAGTCAGTAAGCTTAAAATCCCTGCATATGCCCTGAAGTAAAATCGAAGTCTTATCCACTTTAAAATCTACCCCTGCTCTTTTTCTATCTTTCCTGCTCAAGATACAGTTCAAATCCCCTCCTACAACTAAAGGTACTTGCCCTAGCATGTAAAGCTGTATATCTTCTAAAAGGTCATACCTTTCATTTTTTCCATTGAAACCATAAATATTTAAGAGGTTAAAGTCTTGCCCCATAAAATTCAAGTGTGCTAAAAGTGCCCGTCCGTCTCTCACCACTGTGCTACCTTTCACCAGAACATGCAGATTTTTAATTAGAATGGCCACACCATCATTTTTATTTTGATTTGAGCCACTCCATATCGATAAATGGGGCCACATTTCCTCCCATTGTCTATGGTTTTTTAAAAAAGGTAGTCCACATTCTTGTATTAAAAACACATCTGATTTTATGGAGTCTAAGAAGGATAAAATACTCTGGGCTCTTGTCTTTGATTTCACACTTCTCACATTTAGTGTTGAGAAGGTGAGAACCATTAAAAGCATAAAGGAAAGTAGGTATGTCATTTTCGTTTTTCTAAGTTATCAAAACAAATTACACACAGGTTATTTCTTGGGAAACTAGCTCTTCCTTCATTTCTTTAGGTGAAAAGTGAGTAGGGTGATATATATTTCCTTTTCAGACTCTCGGTGTTGGCCTCTGACGCAATGTTGCATTTAACTTTGAGTCCCTGGGGGTTGATTGCAGAGCTGAAGTTAAAAAGGAGACCTCATTTGGTGAGTCGGAGGGGAAGACTCTAGGTTCTTCCACTGAAGAACTGTCTGAAAGGGACCTAACCCTTCCCCTCTTCTCTGATACCACTGGGGAATCAGAGGCTCAGATGCCTTCCTCTTCGGCTGTTGACCTTCGGGGAGGTGAGTATCTTCACTAGACTCACCTGTCTGCTCTTCCTCCTCATTTAGCGTAGCTCCACCCTCTGCCTGTGAATTCTCACAGACTTCAACACTGAGTGGTGAGGCCTCTACAGGCCCCTCCCCTTTTTGCTCCTCACTTCCAATCCAAGCTTTTGGCGGGAAGTTTGAATTTATTGGGTAAACCTCTTCACTTTGTTCACCAACTGCCACCTTTGGTCCTTCTCTTTGTTGGCTTGACTGTGGCTTTACCGTCTTTAATTTGTTGGCAAAAGATTTAGGGCAATCTCTGAAGAGGTGATTTAATTCTCCACAGAGATTACATTTCCTGCCATTTGGACACTCTCCAAAAGTTTGCCCAATTTCTCTGCTCTTCCCACATAACACCTTGGTACAAGCCTCAACCAGGTGCCCATAATCACCACACTTGCGGCAGAACTTGGGCTGCCCCTGGTAGTGGATGTAACCTCGGTTTTCAAGGTGGCCAGAGTGTCGCCCACCCGCTGCACTGAGCACTCTTCAGCCCTTTTAAATGGTATAACTTTGCACTCCCGCACGCTCCAGCAAGCACCATTCAAGCAACAACTTTGCACTCCAGCTTCGAACATCGGCACAGTCGCAACAAGTAAGGCGACTCTACTCAGAGAAGTCACTCTGCACAGTAAGAAGATTTCTTTTGCCCAGACAGAAAGGGCTTCACCCGCAAAGGTAAAGCCTGCCAAAAATAGAAACAACTCATTAGTGCTGCTCTCCACAGAAATCTTTAGTAAAAGGCGAAAGACTTGTACGTTATGAAGAGAAACCAGAGTACGATTATCCGTCACTGCGGGAGCAGGGCATCAGGCTAGTTAGCATAGCCACCTTCCCCATGGTGAGCTTTGCTTGGTTGAGACGCTTGCTCCCCTCCCCCCCTTGCTCCTCGGCTGACCAACTAGGAACAATCGGGCCCTATTCGATTGCTGCCTTGTCTTTTACTCTGTGCAAAAGACAAGGCAGCAACAAAAACACCACGAGAATCCCGTATTGAGGCTTTGTTCTGATCGCTCATTCGGTGTCGCGTTTCTTTCAAGCAATTCTCCCGGTTAGCCCACACTCGGCTCGCTCCCATAGCCGTGTTAAAGTCTACTTCGCATTCACTCTCTTTTCTCAGCAGACTCTTGGGATTTTATCTATAAAATGAATTCCTTCACTCAAACTATGTGAAAACTGCTTTGTCCTTAATATTTACCATGTCTAGAAAGATTTAAACAAAAAAAAACAACGTTGTACTTTGCAGTAAAAGAAAGAGCAAATCTAATGTTTCAGGAATCCGAGAATAAGCTTACTTTCATGAGTTCTTCACGATTTCGGATTTTGCTATAAAATGAATTCCTTCACTCAAACTAAATTAAAACTGCTAAACCGCTAATCTGTTATATGTAAGGCAGATGTTCATTTTCACCGAAATAGGATCAAAGGGTATTCGGCCAATCGAGCTGTAGCAGCTTCGGTAAAAGAGTATAAGTTGAAGAGTTTGTGAATAAAGGTGTGCGCACACATAGTGTGCTGTACGAAAATAGGCAGGGAGCAATGCCGGCTGGGGTATATGTTCTTGTATGTTGTCTGACTGTTTGATTTGAATGTGTTGTGTAAGTGTCCTGTTGAATGTTACATGTTTGGGCTTTGACACGCTTCACTGTGGTTGTTAACTGTGTGGTATATCCTGATATGTTATATGTTTGGGCTGTGTGACATGCTTAATGCTTGTCAGTAGCTACCCACTTATTCATATATAGCAATTGAATACATAAGAAGTCCGGACATACTTTGATAGTAGTTGTAGAAGTATCCTTATTGATAATAGATCACTAATTCATAGTGATAGAACAGTAGATGAACAGGTGCTTGCACATGTCTCACGAAAATAAAATGGGTGTATGATTGCTGACGGCAGAGCAATACTGCCAAACTTATGAGTTCTTTTGGCAAACTTGATTCAGTGTCTTGACGTGTATACGCTGTTTCGCTGACTTGATTGTCACAAGAAACAAAGTGTGTTTGATAAGATCCGACCATTTTATTACGGGAGGATCAGTATGTATGGATTCTGATGTGACTGATAAACCCATTCGTATCTTAAGCATAATCTAATACGTGAGACAACGCCCTGGCACACGATTAAAAAAAAAAAGAGAGAGAGCGGTTTTGTGTCCCCACAGTCCATAATGTAGAAAAGAGAGAAAAAAGCCTTTCTGATTTGGTGTGTGTGCTCATAGTGCAGAGTGTAGAGAAAAGTAAGCCGTTTTGGTGTCACGGGTGTTGTGACTTACACACACACATTTCTAAATTGAGAAAGGAAATTATTTTAGAGGAAGCACTAGAGTATAGATCCCACATTTGTTGATAGGCATTCATTTATTTCTTCACTTCTGATGAAGTTTCAACAATAAACAACAAACTTTGTATTATGAGAAAGAACCAGACTCATTCTTCAGGAATCCGAAAATAAGCTCTATTTTATGAGTTATGCACGAATTCAGATTATCCTATAAAACGAATTCATTAACTCATACCAAGTTAAGACTGCTTTGTCCTTCATATTTATTCATGTCTAATCAAGTTTCAATGATAAACAACGTTGTACTTTGTAGAATGAGAAAGAACTTCTTCAGCAATAAGCATCTCTCGACATATGACGAAATACAGATTTTGCTATAAAATTAATTCCTTCTATCAGCCTGACTTAAAACTGTTTGTCCTCCTTATTTATCCACTTCAAATCAAGTTTCAACAATTAAAAAAAATTTGTAGTTTGAGAAAGAACAACTTAATCTTCAGCAATCAGTATAAAAAGAGGTGCAAATGCCAACCATACATACCTAAAAGGTGGAGCGGAAGTATTCAGCTGCAAGTAGGTGTGAATGTTCGACCATAATTTGTAAAAAGCGGGTAAGAAAAGGTTCGAATGCCCGACTATATATTAACAAAAGCGGGAGGAGAGGTCTTCGGATGAGAGTGGGTGAGAATTTCCAACCATAATCTATAAAATACGGTGAAAAAAAATATGTGAATGCCTCATAGAACACTAAAAGCGGAAGTGTTCGGCTGCAAGAAGGTGTGAATGTCCGACTATATTTGGTGAAAAGCAGGTGAAGCAAGGTCTGAATGCCCAACCTTACATCATCAAAAGCGAGATCAGAGGTGTTTGGCTGCAAGAAGGCCATAGTTTGCCAAAAGCGGGTAAGGTGCGAATGACCGACTAAATATCAACAAAAGTGGGGGCGGAGGTCTTCGGATGCAAGTGGGTGTGAATATCCCACCATACAAGTATGGTGGAGAGGAAGCTGTGAATGGCCGACCATAGTAAAAGGCGGGTGAGAGAAGGTGCGAATGTAAAACCATACATAATCAAAACAGGGAGCGGAGGTGTTCTGCTGTAAGAAGGTGTGAATGTCCAACCATAGTTGGTAAAAAGCGGGTAAGAAAAGGTTACACAATCAATAGCGGGAGCGGAGTTGTTCGGCTACTAAAAGGTGTGAATGTCCGACCATGGTTTGTAAAAAGCGGGTAAGAAAAGGTGCGAATGCCCGACAATGTATGATCAAAAGAGGGAGTGGAGGTTTTCGGCTGCAAGAAGGTCTGAATGTCCAACCATAATTTGTAAAAACCGGGGAAGAAAAGGCTCGAAAGCCCGACTATACACCATCAAAAGTGGGAGCGGAGGTGTTCAGCTGCAAGACGGTCTGAATGTCCATCAATAATTGCTAGAAAACATGAAAGAAAATTTTCGAATATCAAACTGCACATGATCATAAGCAGGAGCGGAGGTGTTCAGCTGCAAGAAGGTGTGAATGTCTACCCATAATTACTGAAAAATGGGTAAAAAAAAGGTGCGAATGCCCAACCATACATCATCAAAAGCAGGAGTGCATGTGTTCGGCTACAAGAAGGTGTGAACGTCCAACCAAAGTTTGTAAAAAGCAGTTAAGAAAAGGTTCGAATATCCAACCATACATAATCAAAAGCGGGAGCAGAGCTGTTCGAATGCAAGTAGGTGTGAATGTCAGATCATAATTGGCAAAAAGCTGATGAGAAAGGGTGAGAATGCCCGACTATACACCATCAAATGCGGTAGCGGAGTTGTTCGGCTGTGAGTAGGTGTGAATCTCCAACCATAATTGCTGAAAAATGTGTTAGAAAAGGTAAAAATGCCGGTCCATACATAATCAAAATCGGGAGAGGTGGTGTTCAGCTGCAAGAAGGTCTAAATGTCCATCAATAATTGCTAGAAAACATGAAAGAAAATTTTCGAAAATCAAACCACACATGATCATAAGTGGGAGAGGAGGTGTTCAGCTGCAAGAAGGTGTGAATGTCCACCCATAATACCTGAAAAATGGGTAAAAAAAAAGGTGCGAAAGCCCAACCATACATCATCAAAAGCAGGAGTGCATGTGTTCGGCTACAAGAAGGTGTGAACGTCCAACCAAAGTTTGTAAAAAGCAGTTAAGAAAAGGTTCGAATATCCAACCATACATAATCAAAAGCGGGAGCAGAGCTGTTCGACTGCAAGTAGGTGTGAATGTCAGATCATAATTTGCAAAAAGCTGATGAGAAAGGGTGAGAATGCCCGACTATACACCATCAAATGCGGGAGCGGAGTTGTTCGGCTGTGAGTAGGTGTGAATCTCCGACCATAATTGCTGAAAAATGTGTTAGAAAAGGTAAGAATGCCGGTCCATACATCATCAAAAGCGAGAGAGGTTGTGTTCGGCTGCAAGTAGGTGTGAATGTCCAGCCATAATTACTCACAAACGGGTAAGAAAAGGTAGTATTGCCAGACCATATATGATCAAAACAGGGAGCGGAGGTGGTTCAGCTGCAAGAAGGTTTGAATGTCCGACTAAAGTTCAAATATATTAAAGAAAGCGGGAGGAGAGGTCTTCGGATGAGAGTGGTTGAAAATTTCCGACCATAATGTATAAAATGCGGTGAAAAAAAGGTGTGAATACCCCATAGAACACTAAAAGGTGGAGCGGAAGTGTTCGGCTGCAAGAAGGTGTGAATGTCCGACTATATTTGGTGAAAAGCAGGTGAAGCAAGGTCTGAATGCCCAACCTTACATCATCAAAAGCGAGATCAGAGGTGTTTGGCTGCAAGAAGGCCATAGTTTGCCAAAAGCGGGTAAGGTGCGAATGTCCGACTAAATATCAACAAAATTTGGGGCAGAGGTCTTCGAATGCAAGTGGATGTGAATATCCAACCATACAAGTATGGTGGAGAGGAAGCTGTGAATAGCCGACCATAGTTTGGAAAAAGCGGGTAAGAAAAGGTTTGAATACCCGACTATACACCATCAAAAGAGGGAGCGGAGGTGTTCCGCTGTACGAAGGTGTGAATGTCCGACCATAGTTGGTAAAAAGCGGGTAAGAAAAGGTTAAAATACCCGACTGTACACAATCAAAAGAGGGAGCGGAGTTGTTCAGCTAAGAGAAGGTGTGAAAGTCCGACCATGGTTTGTAAAAAGCGGGTAAGAAAAGGTTCGTATGCCCGAATATACACTATCAAAACCGGAAGCGTAGGTGTTCGGCTGCAAGAAGGTGTGAACGTCCGACCAAAGTTTGTAAAAAAGCAGTTAAGAAAAGGTTCGAATATCTAACCAAACATAATCAAAAGCGGGAGTAGAGCTGTTCGACTGCAAGTAGGTGTGAATGTCAGAGAATAATTTGCAAAAAGCTGATGAGAAAGGGTGAGAATGCCCGACTATACATCATCAAATGCGGGAGCGGAGGTGTTCGGCTGTGAGTAGATGTGAATCTCCAACCATAATTGCTGAAAAATGTGTTAGAAAAGGTAAGAATGCCGGTCCATACATCATCAAAAGCGGGAGAGGTGGTGTTCGGCTGAGAGTAGGTGTGAATGTCCAGCCATAATTACTCACAAATGGGTAAGAAAAGGTAGTATTGCCAGACCATACATGATCAAAACAGGGAGCGGAGGTGGTTAAGCTGCAAGAAGGTGTTAATGTCCGACTAAAGTTTGTAAAAAGCGGGTAAGAAAAGGTGCGAATGCCCGACAATGTATGATCAAAAGAGGGAGCGGAGGTTTTCGGCTGAAAGAAGGTCTGATTGTCCAACCATAATTTGTAAAAACCGGGGAAGAAAAGGCTCAAAAGCCCGACTATACACCATCAAAAGCTGGAGCGGAGGTGTTCAGCTGTAAGACGGTGTGAATGTCCGACCATAGTTGGTAAAAAGCGGGTAAGAAAAGGTTAAAATACCCGACTGTACACAATCAATAGCGGGAGCGGAGTTGTTTGGCTACAAGAAGGTGTGAAAGTCCGACCATGGTTTGTAAAAACCGGGAAGAAAAGGCTTGAAAGCCCGACTATACACCATCAAAAAGAAGGTTTGAATGTCCATCAATAATTGCTTTAAAACAAGAAAGTAAATTTTCGAATATCAAACCGTACATGATCATAAGCGGGAGAGGAGGTGTTCCGCTGTAAGACGGTGTGAATGTCCGACCATAGTTGGTAAAAAGCGGGTAAGAAAAGGTTAAAATACCCGACTGTACACAATCAATAGCGGGAGCGGAGTTGTTCGGCTACTAAAAGGTGTGAAAGTCCGACCCTGGTTTGTAAAAAGCGGGTAAGAAAAGGTTCAAATGCCCGAACATACACCATAAAAAGAGGGAGCGGAGGTGTTCAGCTAAGAGAAGGTGTGAAAGTCCGACCATGGTTTGTAAAAAGCGGGTAAGAAAAGGTTCGTATGCCCGAATATACACTATCAAAACCGGAAGCGTAGGTGTTCGGCTGCAAGAAGGTGTGAACGTCCGACCAAAGTTTGTAAAAAAGCAGTTAAGAAAAGGTTTGAATATCTAACCAAACATAATCAAAAGCGGGAGCAGAGCTGTTCGACTGCAAGTAGGTGTGAATGTCAGAGAATAATTTGCAAAAAGCTGATGAGAAAGGGTGAGAAATCCCGACTATACACCATCAAATGCGGTAGCGGAGTTGTTCGGCTGTGAGTAGGTGTGATTCTCCAACCATAATTGCTGAAAAATGTGTTAGAAAAGGTAAGAAAGCCGGTCCATACATAATCAAAAGCGGGACAGGTGGTGTTCGGCTGCAAGTAGGTGTGAATGTCCATTAATAATTGCTTTAAAACATGAAAGAAAATTTTCGAATATCAAACCTTACATGATCATTAGCGGGAGAGGAGGTGTTCAGCTGCAAGAAGATGTGAATATCCACCCATAATTACTGAAAAATGGGTAGGAAAAGATGCGAATATCCAACCATAAATCATCAAAAGCAGGAGTGGAGTTGTTCAGCTACAAGAAGGTATGAAAGTCCAACCATGGTTTGTAAAAAGCGGGTAAGAGAAGGTTCGAATACCCGAATATATACCATCAAAAGCGGAAGCGGGGGTGTTCGGCTGCAAGAAGGTGTGAACGTCCGACCAAAGTTTGTAAGAAGCAGTTAAGAAAAGGTTTGAATATCCAACCGAACATAATCAAAAGCGGGAGCAGAGCTGTTCAACTGCAAGACGGTCTGAATGTCCATCAATAATTGCTAGAAACCATGAAAGAAAATTTTCGAAAATCAAACCACACATGATCATAAGTGGGAGAGGAGGTGTTCAGCTGCAAGAAGGTGTGAATGTCCACCCATAATACCTGAAAAATGGGTAAAAAAAAGGTGCGAATGCCCAACCATACATCATCAAAAGCAGGAGTGCATGTGTTCGGCTACAAGAAGGTGTGAACGTCCAACCAAAGTTTGTAAAAAGCAGTTAAGAAAAGGTTCGAATATCCAACCATACATAATCAAAAGCGGGAGCAGAGCTGTTCGAATGCAAGTAGGTGTGAATGTCAGATCATAATTGGCAAAAAGCTGATGAGAAAGGGTGAGAATGCCCGACTATACACCATCAAATGCGGTAGCGGAGTTGTTCGGCTGTGAGTAGGTGTGAATCTCCAACCATAATTGCTGAAAAATGTGTTAGAAAAGGTAAAAATGCCGGTCCATACATAATCAAAATCGGGAGAGGTGGTGTTCAGCTGCAAGAAGGTCTAAATGTCCATCAATAATTGCTAGAAAACATGAAAGAAAATTTTCGAAAATCAAACCACACATGATCATAAGTGGGAGAGGAGGTGTTCAGCTGCAAGAAGGTGTGAATGTCCACCCATAATACCTGAAAAATGGGTAAAAAAAAAGGTGCGAATGCCCAACCATACATCATCAAAAGCAGGAGTGCATGTGTTCGGCTACAAGAAGGTGTGAACGTCCAACCAAAGTTTGTAAAAAGCAGTTAAGAAAAGGTTCGAATATCCAACCATACATAATCAAAAGCGGGAGCAGAGCTGTTCGACTGCAAGTAGGTGTGAATGTTAGATCATAATTTGCAAAAAGCTGATGAGAAAGGGTGAAAATGCCCGACTATACACCATCAAATGGGGTAGCGGAGTTGTTCGGCTGTGAGTAGGTGTGAATCTCCAACCATAATTGCTGAAAAATGTGTTAGAAAAGGTAAAAATGCCGGTCCATACATAATCAAAATCGGGAGAGGTGGTGTTCAGCTGCAAGAAGGTCTAAATGTCCATCAATAATTGCTAGAAAACATGAAAGAAAATTTTCGAAAATCAAACCACACATGATCATAAGTGGGAGAGGAGGTGTTCAGCTGCAAGAAGGTGTGAATGTCCACCCATAATACCTGAAAAATGGGTAAAAAAAAAGGTGCGAATGCCCAACCATACATCATCAAAAGCAGGAGTGCATGTGTTCGGCTACAAGAAGGTGTGAACGTCCAACCAAAGTTTGTAAAAAGCAGTTAAGAAAAGGTTCGAATATCCAACCATACATAATCAAAAGCGGGAGCAGAGCTGTTCGACTGCAAGTAGGTGTGAATGTCAGATCATAATTTGCAAAAAGCTGATGAGAAAGGGTGAGAATGCCCGACTATACACCATCAAATGCGGGAGCGGAGTTGTTCGGCTGTGAGTAGGTGTGAATCTCCGACCATAATTGCTGAAAAATGTGTTAGAAAAGGTAAGAATGCCGGTCCATACATCATCAAAAGCGAGAGAGGTTGTGTTCGGCTGCAAGTAGGTTTGAATGTCCAGCCATAATTACTCACAAACGGGTAAGAAAAGGTAGTATTGCCAGACCATATATGATCAAAACAGGGAGCGGAGGTGGTTCAGCTGCAAGAAGGTTTAAATGTCCGACTAAAGTTCAAATATATTAAAGTAAGCGGGAGGAGAGGTCTTCGGATGAGAGTGGTTGAAAATTTTCGACCATAATGTATAAAATGCGGTGAAAAAAAGGTGTGAATACGCCATAGAACACTAAAAGGTGGAGCGGAAGTGTTCGGCTGCAAGAAGGTGTGAATGTCCGACTATATTTGGTGAAAAGCAGGTGAAGCAAGGTCTGAATGCCCAACCTTACATCATCAAAAGCGAGATCAGAGGTGTTTGGCTGCAAGAAGGCCATAGTTTGCCAAAAGTGGGTAAGGTGCGAATGTCCGACTAAATATCAACAAAATTTGGGGCAGAGGTCTTCGGATGCAAGTGGATGTGAATATCCAACCATACAAGTATGGTGGAGAGGAAGCTGTGAATAGCCGACCATAGTTTGGAAAAAGCGGGTAAGAAAAGGTTTGAATACCCGACTATACACCATCAAAAGAGGGAGCGGAAGTGTTCCGCTGTACGAAGGTGTGAATGTCCGACCATAGTTGGTAAAAAGCGGGTAAGAAAAGGTTAAAATACCCGACTGTACACAATCAATAGCGGGAGCGGATGTGTTCGGCTACAAGAAGGTGTGAAAGTCCGACCATGGTTTGTAAAAAGCGGGTAAGAAAAGGTGCGAATGTCCGACAATGTATGATCAAAAGAGAGAGCGGAGGTTTTCGGATACAAGAAGGTTTGAATGTCCCACCATAGTTTGTAAAAAGCGGGTAAGAAAAGGTTCGAATGCCCGACTATACACCATCAAAAATGGGAGCAGAGGTGTTCCGCTGTAAGACGGTGTGAAAGTCCGACCATAGTTGGTAAAAAGCGGGTAAGAAAAGGTTAAAATACCCGACTGTACACAATCAATAGCGGGAGCGGAGTTGTTCGGCTACAAGAAGGTGTGAAAGTCCGACCATGGTTTGTAAAAACCGGGAAGAAAAGGCTCGAAAGCCCGACTATACACCATCAAAAAGAAGGTTTGAATGTCCATCAATAACTGCTTTAAAACAAGAAAGTAAATTTTCGAATATCAAACCGTACATGATGATAAGCGGGAGAGGAGGTGTTCCGCTGTAAGACGGTGTGAATGTCCGACCATAGTTGGTAAAAAGCGGGTAAGAAAAGGTTAAAATA